>NC_056750.1:108793861-108798861 GCF_019279795.1 Protopterus annectens | reverse complement strand
TATCAGGACTACCCAAAGTTCACAAAAACTTATACCAGCCTGAACTGAGGCCCATTGTAGCCGGCTCAGGCTGGCTAACTGAACCCATATCACTGTACCTAGAACATGAATTAAAAGTTGTTTTGGCTAAGTCACCATTTATCCTGAAAGACTCGAAACAATTTCTACAGGATCTGTATACATGTTTAAATAGTTGGGTTAATCTAAACTTGAATACTATTTTATTTGCAACTATGGATGTCAAATCGCTCTTTACCTGTATCCCGAACCATGATGGGTTAAATATGTTTAGAACCTACTTGATACAGCATATGGGGTATACAAAAAACAAGACAGAATTTTTGGTTTTAATGATGGAACTGATCTTAGAAAACAATGTTTTCCTTTTTGATGACGTGTTATAGACAAGCAACTGGTGTAGCGATGGGCACAAGCTGTGCGAACAGCTACGCAAACCTGGTCATGGCAGCCTTTGAGAATGACTACATAATAAGCAATACTGACATCTTGTTCTATAAACGGTTTGTGGACGACTTGTTCTTCCTATGGAAGGGTACCTCTGAGTCCTTCAAAAAATTCTTTGACACATTGAACACAAACAGCACTTTTTTGAAGTTCACAATGAACCATTCTTACACTTCAATAGACTTCCTGGATATAACAATATTTAAGATCAATAATGAAGTGCATACACGAGTTTACCGCAAAGAATGCTACAGACCTGCCTTTCTGCATAGACAAAGCATGCACAACCCACGTGTCTTCAACAACATCGTAAAGGGTCAGGCAATGAGGGTCTCACGACTATCCACCCTAGACCCCTATTATGAACAGGACATAGATACATTAAGAGAAGGCCTTGTCAGCAGAGGTTATTCTTGCAAGGAAATCAACAGAGTGTACAATAACATGACTCATCTTAGGGAAACAAGTGCTCAACCATATTTTTCCAATTCGATTGAATACAACAATAACCACCTACCTACCAAGATACCATCAGGACAAATATCTATCATTCTTCCATTTAGTGATAACTTGAATGTAATACAGACTGCCATTACAAAAAACTGGAACATTCTCACAGTTGATGAAAAAGTGGGAAACATTGTAGGTACCACACCCAGGTTTTCTTTTAAAAACATGAAAACCTTAAAACAACACTTGTGTGGCAGGATCCACAAATTTGTTCCATTTACAGGATTCGAACATACTAAAAAATGTGGGCATGCCTTCAATGTAACTCTATAGACGAATCCCACTATTTTAGACATCCTGATACTGGGTATCTTTGGACTATTAAATGTGATAGCACTTGTACTACCAAAAACGTGGTTTACGTGGCCCATTGTACTAGCTGCTTTGTGTTCTATGTTGGAAAAACGAACAGATCTCTCAGAGAGCGAATAAGAGATCATAGTTATTGCTTGACCAGGGGGCAGGATTATAGCGCCTTGGCCAAACATACTCTTGCCGAAGGACCAACACATGTCTTTCTTTATCAAGTGCTGCATGTCCAAAAAGAAAGTACTAGATTGGGTGATCTTATTAATCGCACTGAGTTGGCGGAGTTAGAATGGATATGCAGACTATCAGCTCACAGAGGAAAAGGCTCGAATGGAACTGTTTCCATTAAACCGTATCTGAAAAGCAGGAAATTACACTAACATTACACTATCATTTAATATCTTGATTTTCTACATTTCTACAGGCCATATTCATATTTATACATATCTAACATTTTTAACAAAGCATATATGCGCTTTCGCACTTGTGATCTACATTTACACTTGCATTCACTTAGCACATCCTTATTCTTGTATATCTTATGACATTTATACATCACATTCTACATATTCATTCATTGGAACTTTTCATGTGCCAGCATATACACACGTATATACAACAATTCATGATATATTTAACATTTATTCTATCATATTTACAGGCATATATTCTTGGTTATGTTTACTACAATTATTTTTATCATTATCATTATTCACCATTTATTTATTCATTTATTATATTTATTACTACATTTACAATATATTTTTATATACCAACATATTTAATACATTTACATTTATATATACAGTTATATTTATATCTATATTTACTCAATATTATTATTCATAATAACATTGTTATATAGTGTTTTTTATCTATTGTTTATTACACAACTAAATGCAGGCCTTTACAATACTTCAATGAAATATTGCGATGTGTCTTGGTTATTTTTATATATGACATATATATATTTTTTATATATTATATATACATTTTATGCTTGTATTTTAAATTTTTTATATATGGTTTCAGGGCTACAATGGCTGTTTTTATGATGTCATTTCCTTTTTAATATGTCATTTCCTTTATGATGTCATTTCCTTTTTATTATGTCATTTCCTTTTCCTGCCCTTTAAATAGGGCAGGAATAAGTTCCTTTGTTGTCTGATGAAGCGGGTGTGTTAATTTTTCCCCCGAAAGCGCTAACCTTTTAAAGTATTCCAATAAAGAAGTCTTTACATTTTTAAAGACGGCTGAGCAGTATCTGTTTGCATGGAACAACAACCTACTATCCTTTGGATTACAGCAAAAATGAACTTTGGCGTGTATTACTGAAAATTCCATGGTAGCTTCTGTTCAATGCTCTAATTATTTTGCGTTCAGCAACAACATAACATCTTTCATTCAGCGAGCATTCATTTACTACGAAAGCTTACGCTATTTAATGCTTGTTTACCTCATGAACTTTTAAACACGCTACATACTACGTTTGGATGGTGGACTCTTTGTTTAATGGTTTTACAGCGTGTGTTTAGCAACCACAAGGTATTTCTTTATACAACTAGTTTCTTTCCATCAAGAGTGTTTGCGTTACCTAACGCTTGCTTATTTTTGGATTTATAACGACGCTACACACTACGTTTGGCTTTTTGGGTTCGTTTATACAATATATATATATATACATGTCCTTTGTAACCAAACTGCTCAATTATTAGCGACTGGTCTTTTCAGGGCAATAATGAAGTCTAAAATGTGTTGCATTTATCCTGAATGATAGAGTGAGTCAACTCGCAAAATGACTGTTTGTTCCATTAACCTGTTGGCTCAGCTTACTAACAGATCTTTATATACTTGTTGGATTGCAATTAAGTTTAAAAGGGAGTTCAATCCCCTGCTCTAGGCTCTGTTACATACAAACTGCATTGAAACCTGTACCCTAACTCTACTTTATAGCTTTGCAATTAATAACTCTAAAAGCAAGCTGAATGTTTTTCTTTTTATTTGTTCAGGTACTGTCCTGTAATCTACCCTGACCTCCCTCTCAATATCGCGCTAAGGAAGAAAGCGATACCTAAAGTGTAGAACAGCTCAGAACTAAACTATCTACCAACAGCCCAGAACTATACTATCTACCAAACACTTTCATCTACAAGGTCAATATCCTACTAAAATGAAAGCTACTAATGTATTTTACATTGTAAAGTATCCCTAAACTAGCTTGCGAACTGGGTTTCACACACAGCAGTAAGAGCAAACAACAGTATCTTCTCCTCACTTACTTGGAAAATTAGTGTGAATTCTGAGTAAAACAGAGGAGCTAGTCCCAAACTATAAGCAAAAGTGCAGCTACTATTATGCTTCACTTGTAGAGCCCTGTAGCAAGGAAAAACATCTACTAGTGTATTACCTGGACTTGCTCTGTGTGGAGTGGGATTAACTCCGCTCACAGCCTCGCTTCGGCTCGCTCAGCCCACCCTGCCCCGTATCCCACCCCCAGTACCCCTATATTTATACTTAACTAACCACACCCTCCTTTATCTCTAGCCACTCAAAACTCTTGGCCCACCTCTTTCACTGCCCTCCAAGTCCACTAGGCTCACAAATCACACTGCCTCACTCCCACCCCCTCTCCCCAACCAATACCAAACCACCTACACTAACTATCTTATAACCAATCAAGCAACAGTATGAAGTCCTTAACACCCCATATCACTATACCAGCCCAAAAAACTGTAACTCTCACCCTACCAATTCTTATCACACTATACCTGCTAACTATATACGAGTCCCAGACACACCCAGGTTTTCATTATCCAAAGTACCAAACTAGTACTCCCACATTTCTGATCAACACTAATCACCCTACTCACTACCTAATCAACAAAACACCGCTTACTCACTTCCACTACTCCTATAAACCAAACATAATCTACCCCAAGTCCAAAAACATAGATAAACTACTACATAAACTGATGAAGCTAATAATGTATCTTAGAAAAAACATAAATATAGATGGAGACATACATCCAAACCCAGGCCCTCCATCAAATGACAGTGCAAATAAAACATCCTTGTTTCCAAGACCTCCTGACTCCCTTCTTATTTGCCACCTTAATATTAGAAGCCTAAATAATAAAATTCATAATCTACATGCTCTTTTAGCAACTTACCTCCCTGACATTATGTGTCTCACAGAAACCTGGCTCAAACCAGAGACCAAAGATAACGAAATCCTGCCACCTGGCTACAACATATACAGGACCGATCGCCTCAAAAAAAGAGGTGGTGGTACTGCTGTGCTCTTCAAAAGCACACTCAGCGTTACCCTACACCCCACTCAGCCACCATAAATACCCAGCGAGAATTAACAACCCTAAAACTACAACTAAATAAAGAAAAAAGTATTAACCTAATCGTAATCTATATTCCCCCTGGGAACAACTCTGACACTCTTGAGAACACTCTAAGTTGGCTGACAAATAACTTCCCACAAGAAACCATAATTCTGGGAGATGTCAACATTGACTGGAATCAATGTGTGTCAGAGACAGACCCAACCAATATCAATCTCCATGGCTTCTCACAAAATATTACCACCTCTACTAGAATTGGCAGCAACAAACAAAAGAAAGTATCCTAGACTGGATACTCACTAACCATAAACCCGAACTTATAAATCTGGGACTATTACTAATGAGCTCAGTGATCACCTCATT
>NC_056750.1:108773861-108781361 GCF_019279795.1 Protopterus annectens | reverse complement strand
AGGTGAGAGTGGGCAATCGTAGCTCTAGCAGAGTCAGTTAGGAAGGATTTAATTCTGTATAAGGATCCTATTTTTCTGTTCACTATTTTAATAGTGTTGTTAATGTGTTGGTCAAAAGAGAGGTTATTGTCAATGGTTATTCCTAACAGTTTTGTTGTAGATTCAGGTGATATGACAGTGGCATTATTTGAGCAGATGGTAAAGTGTAAGGGGGGGGGGGGCCGAGTAGTAGAAGTAAAGAGGAGAAGTTTAGTTTTTTTGGCGTTGAGAAGAAGATAACGAGAAGAAAACCATGTTTCTACTGTGTTGAATATGTTTTGAGTCAGTGAAGAGAGTTCAGTAGGAGAAGATGCTGAGCAAATCAGGGTGGAGTCATCTGCATATTGTATGCAGGTCGCTTGAGGGATTGCTAGATGTAGATCATTAATGAATAGGGAAAAAAGAAGTGGACCAAGAATGGAGCCTTGATGGACACCAGTAGTTACAGGTAGTAGTGAAGAAATATGGTTTTCCCATAGAACTGCTTGTTGTCTTTTGCCAAGGTAAGATTTAAACCATTTTATAGCAAGGTTGTCTAGGGAAAGGGATGCAAGTATGTTAACAAGTGTGGAATGGTTGACCATATCAAATGCTTTAGAGAGATCAATAAAGAGAGCAGAAGAGAGAAGGTTATTGTTCCGGTTCCTATTGATGGTGTCAACAAAGGAAAGTAAAGCAGTGGTAGTACTGTGGTGGGGTCTAAAGCCATGTTGACAGTCTGCTATTATGTTTTGTGATGTGAGATACTGTAACAGTTGTTGGTGAATACAACGAAAACAAACCAGTACCACGAATCCCACTAGGCACTGAGGCACAGAACCCTCCGTTTAAAGACACAAAACAGAACTGTAGATAGGATCACTGCAACTCCAAACTATCGAACACCAGATGGACGAGCAGGAAAGGTTAAAAAGTTCTTTTATTGCACACAGCAAGAAAACCATCCAAGTAACCACTCCAAGTAACCACATTAGTGCGCTCGCCTGTTCTTAACAGGCTTTTTCAAGTGTATTAGGTTGCTACTTCATTCAGAATTTATATCAAACCAACCCTGCTCATGTGATTAAATTAATTGCATGATTGTCATCAATTAATTAATACAAAATATTTAAAAAGACATACCCTAAAAACCGTGACTCTTTTTTCAAAACATTAAAAACTGCAATTTTACTATCAAGTCTTTCCTTAATTTGCATATAGAAAAAAGTAATAAATGTATATGTAACTGAACTTTCAAAACCTGAAAATATAACTTAATACTTTATGTAAACCTATTGTGTGAAAAATAAGTTACAAAAGTTTATGTTGAAATAAAATACTTTCCTTTCGGGTACTTTAAACACACATTTTGTAACCACAAACACATTTCCCTTTCTCATAACTTCAGAACAATGTGCAAGTTTTGAAAGTATCAATTAGATACTTACTACAAACCTCTAACCTATTTAATTCATTAAAAAATATATGTTAAAATATACTGCTTGGTTTAGGTAACAATAAAACAACTAATAATACTGTAAACATGACTATTTTAATATTTAATACTTTTAGATGATAGTTGAACCTTAGAAACTCAGCAATGACCAGATTCAGAACCATTAATACAGTTACCCCTAAAAGTTGAAACAATGTGGGGTACTTCAGTTGATCCTGTTTCTTCTAGCCCTAAGAATGTCCCCTAAACTTATCCCTTCATTAATGCCTGGATATTTGGTTGCATTAAGCCTTAGTTGCCAGGTTAATTCTTTGATCCCCAGCATTGTTTCCCAGTCTCCTCCTCTCGTCTTGTTTTACATTGTCCACTACAAAAAACTTTAATGCCATGTTTTTACAACTGAGAGAATGCTTGTAAAACGCACTTGTCTCTTTCCTTGTTTTAATGTCGTTATGTGTTCATATATTCTGCGCTTAACTGCCTCTCAGTTTTGCCCACATAAAGGATGGGCATTTTGGCAAAATCCTATATATATAACTCCAGATGAATTACAATTGTAATTGTACTTTGCATACAAGGTGCTTTATGCGAGGGAATATGAACCTGCTCTTTGTTAATAAGATAGGAACATTGCTTGCATCTACCGCATGCAAAAGTGCCTTTTCTTTTGCTACTAGAGCTTGCTGTTTCTCTTCTGATTGAATGTTTTGTTCAAATATTCCCTTCAAATTGATGTTCCTTTTCCTAGTAAAAGTTATATGCTCAGGAAATAACTTATTAAATTCATCTTGTGATGTAATCATAGGCCATAAATTCCTAATAGTGTTTTCAATTAGCAAAGAGTCCTGAGAATATGTATATACAAAATTCTTATGCTTGTCACATTTTGTGTCATGTTGCTTGCTGAATACTACAGGCCCTATTCCCAACAGAGGTTTGAGATCGTTCCCTCTTCTATGAACAATTTCATCCAGTATAACCTGGAACAATTCAAGAGGATAACCTCTAATGTGAAAAGCTTTTTTTAAAAATTCTGCCTCATCTTGAAATAGTTTATCTGTACTACACATTCTGGACGCTCTTACTAGCTGTCCTTTAATGATGCCCTTTTTGATGTGCCAGGGATGACCACTATCGTAGTGCAAGTATGCATTACAGTGTGTTTCTTTCCTGTATATCTGTGAGGTGAAACCTTTTTGATTAGGTCTTTTTGTTAGTGTAATGTCCAAGTAATTCAAACTTTTTTTACTCAACGTGTAAGTGAATCTAAGAAAACAAGTGGTGTTCTCCAGGTACTCTATAAATCCTAAAAATTGTTGTTCTGTACCTGACCATAGGATGCAAATATCAGTCCAAAAACCTTTTGTAAAATACAATATGTTCTTTCCAACTGGTGTTGTGTATGAATTCCTTCTCCCACTTGTGCAAAACTATATTTGCATATGCAGAAGCATGGGTATAGCCACCCCACTTTTTGTTTGTAAAATTCTTCATTAAAATTTATAAAGTTGTTATGCAGCACAATTCTCATAAATTCTAGTATTGTGTTAACTAGATCAGTGCTAAGTCCTGATTCCTTAACAATGACTTCTCCGAACCAATCCATACCTTGCTCGTAAGGGTATGCTCGAAATAATTCGACAATGTCTATTGTTACCATAAACAAGTTAGAATTGTCAATTTCTTGATTTATATTGGTAAGGAACTCCCATGAATCTTTACAAACAAAATCTAGTTGCTTAACATATTTTTTTAGGTGGAAGTCAATGAATTTACTCAGAGATTCAGTTACACTGCCTGCTCCTGATACAATAGGACGAAATTTTAAAGGAGCAAGTCCCTTATGCACCTTGGGGATACCAAAGAGTACAGCTGTTTTAGGTTTAGGTACAAGTAAAAAATTGTGAGTTTTCTCATCCAAAAATCCTTGCAGTAATAAGTCATGTATGTAGTATTTGATTTTACTCACTGCTATGTTAAGCTCATTCAAAGAGCTTGGTTCATAGGTGTTAGTGTTTTGTAACAAAGCAAAGATGTAATTCTCATATTCAAGTTGCTTCATGAGCACTATACCCCCTCCCTTGTCCGGCTTCATTACTCTGATTTTATTCTTCTTTAAATTATTAACCACCTTCTGTAAATATTCAGGGAAATTAGTAGAGCCATAATTCTTGTTTCTGTCTAAATTATCCCTAAAAATTTTTTCTATAATTTCTTCAAACATTTTTAGTTTAGGGTGGACAGGGGGTTAAAAGTGCTACTTCTACCCAGAGTAGTTTCAAGTGGGGCCTGATTTTGAAAATAGCAGTTAAATTTAAGTTTCTTACAAACAATTTAAGCTCAATTAAAAGCTTAGGAAGAAAAGCTGGCTTGTTGGGTACAAATTGTAGTCCTTTAGTAAATAATTCAAAAAAGTCTTTGGTAATGTTTATGTCTGTGTAATTATATATACTGAAACTGTCAAATGTGTGAACACTGCACAAGCCGTGCTCACTTACAACTCTAGAGACCTTTATGTCATCTTTGTTAACAGAATGGTCATTACTCAACGTCTCCTGCCCCATACATTCTGCTGGTATTGATTTGATTTCACCCTCGGTCTGCCCTGGGGAAGTTGAAAACCCTGCTGCATACTGTTGGTACTTTTTTGTGCAAGTCTCTCACTTCTCCTGGGCAATTCATCATAGTTGTAACCATTATTTCTACTGTGAGAAGTTACAGTCTCAGTATTTTCAAGGGTGTTTTGTTTATGAGCTCCCCCTGCTGGGTATGCCCTCCCCTCTCTATATTCCATTAAATCTCTTTCTAACTTTCTTGCCTTCCTGTCTAAAACTTTAAAACAGTGCTCGTCTACTTCTCTGAACGTTTCATTGTATTTCCTTTTATAACTTAAAAATCTATCATCGTTAGTGATACTATCATGCAGTACGTTTAGTTCATTCAACAAAACCTCTTCTTTTTTCATGTAGTCATCAACCATTAATTTCAAAACCTCAATTCCAGTTTTGTTAAACAACTCTGTTAGTTTAGAATGCAAAGTTGAGCCTGAAAAAGCGCTGTTAGGGTATCTGTAACAGCGTAATCCCTTAGGTACACGCTCAACTTTAATGCATTCCTGCAAATAATTAATCTCGAACTGTGAATTTTTAAAAGCATACAGTTTGTCTTTAAATGTCTCAAAGTCATTGTCCAACTGCTCCAAATGCAGATTATAAGTTGTTGGTGAATACATTTTTCCATAATTTTTGCTAAAGGAGAAAGGAGAGCAATAGGTCTATAGTTGGAATAGTCGAATGAGTATCCAGCCTTTGTGTAAAGGGATAACATGGGACACTTTCCAGATTTCTGGGATAGTTCCCTCTTGGATTGTCCTGTTTATGAGAATGGATATAGGGTATGCAATTACTTTTGCAGCCTTTTGGAGAAAGAGAGAGGGGAGTTTGTCAGCAGAGGGGGTACATGGCTTAAGTTTGCAGATAAGTTGGTAGATGAAAGAGGTAGAGATAGGATGAAGTTTAAAGTTAGGAGAAGAGTCAGCTTGGTTAGATGGAGCGAAGGAGTTGTTGGTGTTCATTTGTCTGGCTAAGGATTGAATAGTGTCAATAAAGAAGGAGTTGAAAGCATTTGCTGTTAGGTGAGGGGTGTCAGGTTCTGCGTTAAGAGGAGTAGGAGTTTTGTTTGTTCCTGGGGACAGGAGTCTATTAATTGAGGACCAGAAGGGTTTGGGATTATTCCGATGTGTCTGTTGAAGTTTGCAGTAGAAGTTTTTTTTGTCAGTAATTATTGCTTTTTTTGTCAAATTTCTAAGCTGGCAGAAATGCAACAGGTCTGGGTTATTTCGATAGCGTCTCCATTTTGCCCAGACGTTATTTCTGGTGAGAATTAGCTTTTTAGTTTCCTTAGAGAGCCAAGAGGCTGTATTGGTCTTCATTCTAATGGTACGCTCGGGAGCATGACTATTTAGTATGGATAAGAAAGTAGTATTAACGTATAATACTGTCTTTTCAAGAGGGAGTACTTTTAGGGGATTCCAATTGCATTTGCTGAGTTCCTTTTGAAATAGTTCTGTGTTAAAATGTTTAGTAGAGCGTACTTTTCTGATGTTAGGGAGGTTATGAAAATCAGTCTTTTCCCTTGCAATATATGTCAAGGAGTGATCACTGACATCGTCTGGTAGTGTTCCTACTTTGTAGGTTTGTTTGACTTTGTTTATTAGTATCCAGTCTAGAATACTTTCTTTGTTATTAGGTTTATTGATTCTTGTGGTAGAGGAGATGGTTTGGGAGAAGCCATGGAGGTTCATGTGATAAGTAGGATTATCAGCATTGATAGTATTCCAGTCTATATTAACGTCACCCAGTATTATAGTTTCTTGTGGGTAAGTAATAGATACCCAGCTGAGAAAGGCTTCTAGAGAGGATATGTTATTACCTGGGGATAAGTACATGCAGATAATGTTAATGGATTTCTTGGTGTTCAGATGGAGTTTAGCTATGATGGCTTCTACTTTGTGATCCTGGGTAGGATATGCTGGAAGGGTGGAAATGTGTAGATGATTTTTAAAAAGAATTGCTACTCCGCCACCTTAACGCTTTAGATGGTCGAGTCTAACAATATTATAACCTTGGGGTAAAACTTCTGTATCTTTAGTGTTGGGCTTTAGCCAGGTTTCAGAAAGGCAAAGAATGTCAAAAGAATGGATATCTAGGACGGCATGAAGGTGAGATACTTTGTTGTTTATACTTTGAATGTTGAGATGTCCTATTAGTAGATTATTATTAGTTTTGGGTGTACTGGTTGTACTGGTTTGAGACAATGGGTAAGTAGGGCCTGGGTTGGGGTGGATGTCTCCATCTTGTAAGGTGAGATTAATTGGTTTAGTTATTGTGTTGCACTTGAAATAGGTACCTAATTTCAATTTTCTTTCTGTGGGAAGGGTATGATTAATATGAGAAAGTCTATGGTATTTGGGTAGTAGATAGTTGGGGGTAGAAGTAATGTTAGAGTATGAGATTAGAGGAATATTTAAGCAAATTAATGTTTGTTTAGGAGAGTAGATTGGCTGGACATAGAGTGGATTTTCAAAGAAGGTTAGTAGATAGGCTGAGGATAGTGTAGTTAAGAGTAAGAAACAAAGTGTAACCATAGATTGGAAATAGGGAGTCATTATAAACGAAGAGGAAATAGTTGAAATTAAGGTAGATGAGTTAAAATAAAGTTTTTGCAAAAATAGAGTAAGCTGAGGGGAATGCTAAGGACAGGAAGTAATGAGAGAGAGAGTGAGGATATAAGGTTGTTAAAGGGAAATAGAGGGGGTTAGACTAGTGATATTAGAGGGTGAAGAAAAAGGAAAACAAGAATTAAAAAAGAGAAAATTAATATTTAAAGATTCATTAATGCCTGGAGGTGCTTCAGCATTGAGTAAAAGTTGCCACCTTAACTCCTTCACTTCCAGTAAAGTATCACTATCTCCAAAAAATGGGGGAACAGAATCAAGTACTAGAAATTTAAAATCAACAAAATCTTTACAAACAAGGCTGTGTTTAGCTAATGCATTACTAGAGTCAGCCTTTCTAATAGCATAATAATGTTCTTTCATCCTAGTAGAAAGTCTGCGTATCGTCTTCCCTACATAAAAAGCTGGGCATGTGGAGCAAACTGCTGCATAAACAACAAGAGTAGACTTGCAATCAAAATGGTCATCAAAATGTACAATGAAATTGTTATGTTTAAAAGTGTAAGAAACACTTATATTAATCCATTTACAGGCAACACAGCTGTTACACGAAAACATACCTTTAGATGGATTAACTATTGAAGGGGAAATCAAAAAAGGAGAGTCCCTATTTTCAACCAGCAGCTGTAATGTCTTAAACTTCTTATAAGAGAAAATAGGGTAAGGGCCCAATTTTAGGTTGACATCTTGACTAGAAGTCAAAATATCCCAGTTCTGTGTGAAAATCTTTTTTATGGCAGCAGAATCCCTACAAATGGGGACTGGAAATGCAGAAAATCTAAAAAGGGGA
>NC_056750.1:108676633-108761633 GCF_019279795.1 Protopterus annectens | reverse complement strand
ACAATAATGAGGTGCTCCACCTATAGGAAGTATGTAGCCCTTCCACTTTTGCATGCCAGTTTCTTGAAATAGGTAACTATGTGCTTTCCTCCCGACTCACATAAACAAAATTTCCATCAGAGATTCTAAGTGCTCTAGTAAATATTCTCATAGGTCTATACCTCTTAACAGGAGATTTCAACTCTCCCATACCATTCTGTACAGACTGCCTGATGAAGATTCATCTGTCAGTCTTATTACCTATATGATAGCCTATTAGGCAGTCACTGATGTCTGGTACCCCCATCCTCCTTTCTCCTTTGATATGTTGTTATTGCCTCCAAAGCAAATCGTTTTTTCCCCCTCTACAGAAATAATCTTTAAATTGTTTAGTAATCTTTCTTAATATGTCCATGTTAGGTTTCTTCCAAATGTTTAACCTGGGTGTAGTACTTGAGGTACAAAAATAATGCTGAATCAGTTGACCTATATCTAGCCTGATATTCTTCTTTTTGGCTCCTTATATTGGTCCACAATCTTTTATATGTTACTTACATTGTTCCTCATCCATTTCTTTTAGCTATTCTCCAGGTAATTGATCTCCTATTTCATATTTCATCTGGGCCTGCTCTTCCAGTCTCTTCTTAGGTCATGTTAATTGCTAGTGCTCGAGTCTTTCCCTGGTTGATTTTATAACCTGCTACTTTGCTGAAATTTATTGTACTCCATATATGTGCAGGATCATTTACTGAGTTAATTAACATTAATAGTACATCATCCACATACAATATTATTTTACTTCCCCACCAGTACCCGATTTCCTTTTCTCTTACCAACATAGCAAGTGTTTTGAGGTAAATTGTGAATAATAATGGGATAGTGGGCATCCCTGCCTCATCTCCCTCTGCATTTCAGACTCCAGTGACAGTCCAGCAAGCAGCTTAATTATCACCTTTGCCAAAAAGTATACATTCTCCAGCATTCTAATCCAGGTTTCAGGGAATCGAAATATTTTCAGTACCTTAAATAAATATTCTCACCTTATTTTATCAAATGCTTTTTCCTTGTCCAATTCTAAAAATGGCCATCCGCTCCCCTCTTCTCTGTGCTTTTATGACATTACATGACGTCATCTTACCCACCCACAAACACAGTTTGGTCCTCATGTATTACAGAGGGAATCACTCCTGCCAACCTGTTCAATATTTTTCTGACATGAAACAATTATAATAATGATTCAAGACTGAAACTGGTCTGTATTAGAACAGTGCCAGTACTTTCCCTTCTTTGTGTATTTCAGCTGTACTGGCTTCCTTCTGCTTCTCCGGTGGTCTAGTCCTTTTGCATACCTTATTAAACAAGCTAACCTAATGTTCTATTAACCTCTTTCCTGCTTCCTCACCAAACTTCCTTAGGAATACCATCCAGTGCCAGAGACTTTCCTTTTTTCACTTTCCAAATGTTTTACTGTCACTCATGTATTACTGTACTTTTGTCAATTGTTATGTCTGGTCAGTTTTTATCATCATCCTAAGACTGAAACTGGTCAGATTTGATCAGTGTTCTACCTCATTAAACAAATTCAAATAAATAAATGCCCTGTACAATTCACACAGCTGACAGTGTTTAGACATGTCATGATTAAATTGCTTGCAATTGCAGACTTCTCTTCAACAAATTGGTAATGGGAAAAAAAAAACAGCAATTTGCAATTGAATATTTGGAAATTTCACTCAGAACACACTATTCCTTCCTCTCGTGATTAATTGCTTGCACCTGTAGACTTACTGTCTTACAGTGAAAGCCTTTGTTAATGGAATTAAAAAGCTAATGACTTTGCAAATACAAGAACGAATGAACTATCATTTCCCATGCCTTTCATCATTTATCTCATTTTCAATCCTATTTGCTTAAAATCTTATCTGTAGCTTAAACCAAGAAATTAACCTAGATATCCGTCACTGAAAAACAGGAGAAATTATCTTAATTTTGCAAATAATTTGATCGTTTACATCACCCACCCCAGCAGCCAAGATCACATTATTATATTTGTTTCTATTTAGAAACAAAAGTCCAAGATGCCCAAGGAAGCAGGAAACAAGCACTTTTAAAAACATGATTTATTGCACAAAACCACAGCACAAAGAAATCCCAATACACATTAACTTTCCTGAAATCTCAGCCTATACATTTTCGTTTGATTTACTTCATCAGATGTGGAGTAGAAAAAAAGAAACTTCTTTTATATACGTTTCAATAAAACCCTTAACTGATTAATTTAAAATCACTCCCCAGTTAAATCAATATACAAGCCTACAACGAACATTTAAAATTCAAAAAGACATTAAAAATGCTCTCATCTTAAATGAAAAAATAATTAAAGAACAAAGTTGTACATACTATAAAGATGCCAGAAATACTCCACTACATGTCACGAAAGTAGGACCACCATGACTGGGTACCTGAAGTTAATACATTTTTGGCCATGCAAAGATTGTTTGCAAAAACACATAGGTCAAATTGTTGGGTTTGTAGCCAGATTCCTTACAGGGAAAAGATGCCATTGCATGCAGTTCCAGTAGATATTACTGACACAGGATTTATGTTTAAAAAATCTTAAAAAAGTAGAGTTGTAAAACAATCAGCCATAAAAAACATTTACATTTGATAAAAATATTAAAAGGTATACTCTGTTTTCAAAAGAACTATGGTCATATAAAAAAGCTCGAGTATAAAATAAAAATAGCATGGGAGTTAACACATAATACTTCTTTTAAGGAAAAAATGAAAGAGAAGAAATTCTGTTACATAGAGTATGCAGTTCCAATAATCAAAATTAGTCACACATTACCAGAGGACATGGTAAAAAAGTCACCAGAAAAAGGGGGTGGTTCATGATAAAAAAAAAAATAGGGAACGATTTTAAAACAGCTGGACATAGGAAATGGTGTTATTTCAGGAGCTGAATTTTTTCACTGGTATGGTGCCACTAAGGCAATATGGAAAGTTACAAAGTTGATAGCAAATGCAACTTATGGAGCTCTCAGATATAACATAGGAGATGTTATAAAACTGTCAAACAAGCAACTGTTAACAATAAAGAAAGGCTATTAAGTACAGAGGATCACATTTTCCTATAAATTGCTTTTTTAAATACTCTTTTCCCAAAGCAATAGTGAAATTATGCAATGCAAAATAAATATGCTTGTTTCTAATACAAGGTTTTGCCTTGTAATGCAAGGGTTAACCTGACAAGATTTTAAAATAAATGCTTGTGTGTAACTGCAAGGCTGACAAATTGCTTAAGGAAGCATAAAAACAGTTAAAAATAGATAAGTAATAACGGCTATGTGTCTATGGTGTGGTACTATAATTTCCACATTAATTAGGTTCATAGGTTCATACTAGGCTATCTGCCCCAGGGCATTTAGAAGCCTAGCCAGAGTATGTTTGGCTTTCACCACCCATTTTAAATTAATTTTGCTATGCCCTTTTTCGTTGTTAGTATACTGAGCCTCTGTCAAACAGTGACACAGAAGTGATACCCGGGGTAAACCTTCGATCTCCCATCCACTCATCAAGATTCCTCTTGAAGAGAGTCAGTGAGGGACTCTGCCTAACCTGGACTGGGATTTTATTCCAGAGTGAAGGGAGCCTCTGGGTTATGAATCTGTCCCTCCAGCATGTCCTATTTATTTCAGTGCTGAGGTTCAAGTCTCTCGAGCATGTAGCTCGATGGGATTTCGATTTTTTGAGGTGCAGCATGTCCCTTAATTCCGGGTTAGACATGGCTTTATACGTCAGGCACAGGTCGCCTCTGAGCAGGCGGTATGCCACTGAGTAGAGCTAGAGTTTCTTTAACCGGGCAGCATATGGCATCTGTTTGAGCCCTTTGATCCTCTTGGTGAGGTACTTTTGGGGTCTTTCCAGTTGCTGCAGGTGTTTGGTAAGGTACATCCCAAAAGGGGCATTGTACTCAA
Organism: Protopterus annectens; assembly: GCF_019279795.1. Classification (NCBI taxonomy): domain Eukaryota; kingdom Metazoa; phylum Chordata; order Ceratodontiformes; family Protopteridae; genus Protopterus; species Protopterus annectens. The sequence continues at coordinate 108,757,674 of NC_056750.1, read as the reverse complement.
TTATGGGCCTGATGAGGGATGAGTAAAGAGGCACGATGACCTCCCCTAATCTAGATGTGAATCCCTTCATGATTAGGTGGGCTATATAAAATGTTTTTCTAACCACTTTGGCCACGTGGTTGTCAAATGAGAGATTGCTATCAACTTGGGTCCCCAGGTCACTAATTACTTCTTCTGTACTTAATGGATTACCACCTATGTGGTAATTTGTGGGCACTTTGTTTTTGCCAAAGGGGATGACTATACACTTTTTGGCATTTAGCTTGAGGACATGGCTCTGGCACCAGTTGTCTGTTTCTATGAGGCCCTTTTGGAGGATGCTTGTGTCGGCTGGAGAGTCGATTATGGCGCCCAGTTTGCAGTCATCTGCGAACTTGGTCAGCCACAGTTGGCCTGTACCTCCGAGAAATATATACCTAACGAGAGAGGTCCCAGGACTGAGCCTTGTGGGACGCCACTTGTAACTGGTTTGGAGTCTGACATGGCTCCAGCAATTCTAACCATGTGGGTTCTGTCCTTGAGCCAGTTTGCAACCCATCTAGTGACATAGGGGTTTATATTTAAGCTGGTGAGCTTATCTATAATGCCCGAGTGGGGTATTGTATCGAAGGCTTTTGCGAGGTCCAGGTAGGCTGTGTGGACCACCTTCCCTTCGTCAATGGCCTTGGTGACTGTTACAATGAAGTCGACCAGGTTTAAGAGGCAGGATCTGCCCTTAAAGCCGAACTGGGTAGGATCCAGTGTCTGTAGGTCTGTAGGTCCCCAATATCTTTATTTATGAGGTCCATGATGATCCTTTCCATAGCTTTGCAGACCAAGCTAGTCAGGCTTATGGGGTGTTAGTTTCTAGGGTCCGTTGAGGCACCACCTTTGTGGAGAGGGACCACTGTTGCTGTACGCCACTCTTTGGGTACATATCCTGTAGTAAGGCTGAGACTGAACAGTAGTTTTATGTTTGGGTTTAGCTCTTCTTGGAGTTCATGTAGGATGCAGCCCGGGACACCATCTGGTCCCATTGATGCTGTGTTTTTTGCTTTAGAGAGGGCGGCTCTTACCTGAGCATCTGAGATGTTAGGGGGGCAGCACTCTGCTGGGATAGATATTTGCCCTTTTGGGGGGGAGGAGTTTGCGCTGAACCTGTTAGCTAGGATGTTGGCAATGTCTGTGGGTTCGATGTATTTTTTGTCATTTTGGACTAATTCTGAGCATATCTGGGAAGTCCCACCCAGGTTCCTAAGATAACTAGAAAGCCTTGTGATTATCCTTAGTGTCCTGTGCAATTTTTCTCTCGAAGCTGGCCTTAGACGATTTTATGAGTGCCCTTAGTTTTTTGCTAATACTGATCAGAGATGCCTTCCCTTTTTGGGATTTTGCTCCATCATGTAGTAGCTTCCTCCTTCTATTGTATAGTTTGTTTATGGCTGGGGTCCACCAGACAGGACGTCTGCCTTTGGAGGATTGGGTCTTGGTTTTATTTGGGATTGCATGATCCATGCATTCTTGAAGGTGTTCATAGAATGCATTTATAAAGGATTATGCGGTCCGGGCCGTATTTTCCACAGGCCCGGGGGCTTTGGAGGATTCCACCTCGGATTTGAGTTGTGTGAAATTTGCTTTAGAGAAGTTTTCACTGTGGTTTTCTGGGCAGGGGGTGGGGTCGGGATGTGAATATCCAGTGAGATCAGTTTATGTTCTGATCTTACCAGTGAGGGATACACTTCTGGTCTGGAGCATAGAGTCCCCAATGTTGGTGATGTTCAGGTCCAGTATGTTTTCCCCTCTTGTGGGAGTGGTAACAAGTTGTTCCATAGCATTTGAGTTTATGAATTCTAGGAACCTTTGGGCTAGGGTGTTGGAGCTAGAGTAATGCTCCCAGTCTATGTTTGGGTAGTTGAAGTCACCCGATATAATGGTGTTTAGAGAGACCTTCATATTTTCCAGTGTTCTCAGGAAGGCCGAGTGGGGTTCCTGGGTTTGGGAGGGTGGTCTGTAGCAGGCTATAAACTGGAAGGCAGTTTTACCCACTGTTAGTTGCACATGGATGGTCTCTGATGCTTCGTACTTTGCCACCAACCTAGAGGTGTGGGTATCTTTGATGAATATCGATACTCCCCCTCCTTTTGTGGTTCGGTCCAAGTTTTGGGGCCGAAAAGCATGGTATGAGGTATAACCTGGTAGTGCTGGGGTACTCTCGGGAGCCCAGAACCAGGTTTCTGTTACTGCACAGATATCAATGTTCTCCATGCTAAGGAGAGTTGGGTTTAAAATGAGCACTATCATAATGCAAGTATGAATCTGTAAATGTGTTTTTTCTATATACTTTTGAACTAAATTTGTTCTTTTTTCCTTCATAATCTCTATATCTAAATATTGGAGTTTTTTTTCTGACTGACTCTATAGATAAACTCTAAAAATGAGGTACTACTGTTTAAAAAATTCATACAGTCTTGGATCTCTTCCTTAGGTGCTACCCATAAAATACAGATATCATCCAAAAACCTTTTGTAACTTAACCAATAATCTCTATATTTTCATCTTAATACCACACTTTCTTCCCACTTTCCTAACACTAAATTAGCATAAGTGGGGGCACAGGCAGCCCCCACTGCCACACCTTTCGTCTGATGAAATAATTCACCCTTAAAATAAATGAAATTATACTTCAAAATTAAATCCATAAGTTGTAAACATACTATACTTTCATCATGTGTCAATGAACCACCTTCAAATATAATTTGTCCAGCAATGTTGTACCCTTTGCATGAGGTATACTAGAAAAAAGATCAACCATATCTATTGTTAGGAAAAAAAGTTAATCTCTAAACATGTCATCTTTTAATTCCCTCAAAAAGACCCATGAATCCCTTAAAATGTTTTTTCTCTTTAACCATATACCCCTCAATTTTATGTCCACATACTTGGCTAATGGTAAAGTTTTTGAGCCTTCGGCCAAGACAATGGGTCTTAATGGAGGGTCTCTCTCATTTTTGTGAATTTTAGGGATTTCATATATGGAGGGAATTTCAGGTTTTTCTACTTTCAATAAATTAAAAGTAGTTTGGTCAATTAAACCATCCAGAAAAAGATCTTCCAATACCATAGCAATCCTTTTATAGGCTAAATTAATCTAATTTCTGGAAACAATCGTATACCTACTACTGTCCATTACAATATTATTCATTTTTCCTTCATAGAGCAAGGAATCCATTATAACTATCCCCCCTCCCGTGTCAGGTTTCATAACTCTTATGTTTTGACTTAGTTCTTTGAAAACCTCATTTTCTGTAGTTTTTAAATTTGTTTCGTATTTAACCTTTGAATAATTTTTGCTGATTTCTTTTTCTACCAATGTTTCATAATTAGAAGTTATGTACCTACCATAACGTTCCATGTTAGTTGTCTTCTCTCGCCTTCTTTCTTGCTGGATGGGTTCGGAGCCGAGCACTTGCTAAGCTCGAGAGTCACTTTTACCAGCTCGAGGCAGCCCCATATCCCATGATGCAAGGCGGTAATTACCCAGATCTCGTTTGGTATCTAGAGGAAAAACTGCCTACCAAAAAACTTTCCACTAAGGAAAAGAGGAACAACTAGCCTAACAGACTGTAAAGGGAAACCAGGTAATCAAGGCCAACTAACTGGTGTCCAAGGAAGAAGAATCTTCCAAAGAAAGAGGAGATCAAGGTCTGTCCAGGCAAGGGGGACAGGAGGGAGGGACGCAAGAAAGAAGGCGAGAGAAGACAACTAACATGGAATGTTATGGTAGGTACATAACTTCTAAATGTTAAGTTGTCAATCTCGCCTTCATTCTTGCTGGATGGGACCGTCCTAGCACCTCTATCCTGGGTGGCTCAATGGAACAGACTCTTGAGAACTGTGGAACCAAAGCTTGCCCTATCCCTGGAGGCCAAATCCAATTTGTAATGAGAAACAAAGGTATGAGAAGTGGCCCAAGTGGCTGCTGCACAAATAGTATCCAAGGGCAGCCTAGCCTGAAAAGCTGTAGAAGTGGCTAGGCCTCTTGTGGAATGTGCTTTAGGTTTTGAGCTGAGTTGTTTGCCCCTAAGTTGATAAATGTCAGAAATGGTGGAAGATAGCCATCTGGATAAGGTCACTTTAGAAACAGGGAGACCTTTTTTATTTTCAGCATAAGAAAGGAAGAGTTGATCAGATTTCCTAAATTGCTTTGTTCTGTCCAAGTAATATCTAAGTTGGCGGTGAACATCAAGGTAATGCAATTTTTGTTCCGCCCTTTTAGAATAATTTGGAAAAAATACAGGAAGATCAATGGATTGGTTTAAATTTGTCCTAGAAGCAACCTTGGGCAGAAAGGATGGATTGGTTCTCAAGGATACCCTGTCCTTGTGGAAGACCAAATAAGGGGGACGAACAGATAGGGCATGAAGTTCCGACACTCTTCTAGCCGAGGTAATGGCGACAAGAAAGAGTGTCTTCCAAGAAAGAAACTTTAATGAACATGAAGCAGCCAGTTCGAAAGGGGGAAGTATCAAGGATGCCAGCACTAAATTTAGGTCCCACTGTGGTGGAGGATCCCTAACAGGGAGCTTTAGAAGGAACACCCCTTTAAGAAAAGCTTTACAGAGCTTGTGGGACATAATGTTGTGGTCTGCAAACCTGACATGAAAGTTGGAGATTGCTGTCAACTGAACTTTGACTGTGGAAGAGGAAGAACCTGAGTGAAAAATTTCTGCCAGAAAATCCAAAACTGACTGAACCGGGGCAGTAAAGGGATCTATGTTCTTATCTTTTGCCCAGAGGGAGAAGCGTTTCCACTTACTAGAGTAAATCCTCCTGGTAGAGGACTTAAGAGAAGCTACTATAATGTCTCTAACGGGGTTAGAGATCATAGGAAGCCTGGCTAAGGAAGGAAGTGGAGCAACCAAGCTGTGAGGTTGAGGGAAGGAACGGACCGGTGCAGTTGACCCGACTGGTGGGTCAGAAGATCTGGCACTGGGTCCAGATGCCAAGGCTGCACCAAGAGATGGCAATGAAGGAACGGGAACCAAATTTGTCGAGGCCAGTAAGGGGCAATGAGAATCAATTTGGCTCTCAAAACAGACGCTTTCTGGAGTACCTGTGGAATCAATGGAAAGGGGGGGAAAGCATAAAGGAGTCCCTGGGGCCAATCTTGGGTAAGAGCATCTCTGGGGGGATGGCCCGGAAGAGAGAAAAGAAGTCTGGGCATTTGCTGTTTTGAGGAGTAGCAAAAAGATCGCAGCATGGGCGGCCCCACTTCTGAAAAATCTCTTCCACTATGGATTGCTTGAGAGACCACTCATGAGGCATGAGTATAGCTCTGCTCAATCTGTCCGCTATTATGTTGGTTTTCCCAGGGATATGCGTTGCTACCAGAAACCGATGAGAGGAGATCGCCCATTGCCAAAGTCTGAGAGCCTCTCGACACAAGGGATAGGACTTGGTTCCGCCCTGCTTGTTGATGTACCACACCATGGACATGTTGTCCGTGTGAACTGCAATAGTTCCTAAGGGAAGAAAGTTGTTGAGGGCTTGCAACGTTAAAAGCACTGCTCTCATCTCTAGGACATTTATGTGCAGGTGGTATTCGAATGTTTGCCACGTGCCATGAACCATCCTGCCCTGATAATGCCCCCCCCACCCGATCAGGGAGGCATCCGAAGTGACCGTGGCTACCGGGGCCGGGGGAACAAATGGTCTGCCCTGATGGACTAGAGAAGAGGAAATCCATCAGGATAGATGGTTCTTGCAGGTCTGTGTCACCAGGATCTTGTGACGCATGGGAAGCTGCTGGAAGGACCATTGTGTGAACAACATCCATTGTAGAAGACGCATGTAAAAACGGGCCAGAGGAAGGAGTGTGATGGCAGCAGCCATGAGGCCCAACACTTTCAAAACCAGCCTGGCTTGTACCTTTTTGCTAAGGATGATCCGAACGTGGTTTTGGATATCTAGGATTCTCTGACTTGTTAGGTTTGCTGACATCCGAGTAGTGTCTAGATTTGCGCCTATAAAGGTAATAGATTGGCAGGGTGATAAGGAGGACTTTTCGAAGTTTACCGAAATTCCCAATTGACTGCAGAGACGTAGGGTGTAGTCTTTGGCTCGGATGAGTTGATGGCTGGTGGTGGCTGAGAGGAGCCAGTCGTCGAGATACGGAAACACCTGGAATCCTAGACGTCTCAGGTGAGCCTTCACCTCTGCCATGCATTTGGTGAACACTCTGGGGGTTGTAGTGAGACCAAAGGGCAGGGCTCTGAATTGAAAATGACTGGTCCCCAACCGAAAGTGGAGAACTTCTGGAGCGTCTGTGGATTTTTATGTGATAGTACGCATCCTGAAGGTCTATAGAGCACATCCAGTTGTCTTTGCCTAGAAAGGGCAAAATCGATTGAAGTGTGACCATCCGAAATCTCATCTTTTTGACAGACTTGTTTAGTCTGCTGAGGTCTAATATTGGTCTCCAGTCTCCCGTCTTTTTGGGGACCAAAAAGAACCTTGAGTAGATTCCGGACTCTAAATGATCTTTTGGTACTGGCTGGATGGCTCTTTTCCTTAGAAGCTTTGACACCTCTAATCTTGCAATTTCCCTTAGACCGGGTGGTACATCTGGAAGGGGACCTTTTTGAGGGAAGGGGCTTTCCTCGAAAGGAATCTTGTAACCCTCGGATATGATCGACTGTACCCATTTGTCTTGAGAGAGGGAAAGCCAGGCTTCTGGGTACAGCGACAATCTTCCCCCGACTGCCTCCAAGGGTGGGCAGTCAGGCAACACCTCAGGGATGCTGGAAGGGCTTGTCAGAGAGAGGCTCTCTGGAGCCCTGGTTCTCGCGGACCCCTCTGCCCCTAGGGCGGCGTCTGTTATTATTACCCCCTCTGCCTCTGGGGGTAAACTGACCATGTGCGTCAGGCGTGACTCCTTGTGATTTCCGGAACCACATTTTCCCTCCCTTCTGACCTTTGGGGTAAGGTCTAGAAGGAGTGGAGAAACGGACTTCTACGGCAGAAAGAGTCTTGCCATCTTGCTCACACCTGGTCAACGTGTCCTTCACCTGAGGGCCAAACAAAGTTGACCCATCAAAGGGAGAGTCTGTGAAGGACGCCTTAAAGGGGTCTGTAAAATTACAGAGCCGCATCCAGGACTGACGTCTGAGAGCCACTCCTGTGCCTGCAGCTCTACTCGCCCCATCGGCTGCATAAGAAATGAGCCGTATGGAGGAGTTGGTTATGGAGTTAAGGATTCCCAGCTGAGAAGCAATCTTTTCCAGAGGCCCTGCTGCTGAAGGATCCTATACTATTTCACCTAATTCTTTAAGGATGTCCCTTTGAAGTCTGGTGAAGTGACATAAATAATTCAGCGAACGCATAGCAAAGGTCGCTGAGGAAAACATCCGCTTACCATACCTGTCCATAGTCCTGGACTCTTTGTTAGGAGGATGGACTGGTACGGAAGGATCTGCAAGTTCCTTCTTAGTGGCGGCCGCCACCACCATGGCATCAACCGGGACACCTTTAGTAAGAAACTGCTTTTCTCCGAGGGCCGTAATAAATTTTGAAGGTCTCCTAGGGACTGGTTCCACCGAATCAGGAGATGCCCACGCCTTTCGAACTATGACCTCCATAAGGGGGTCGAAAGGCGGAGACACCCAGGAGGTGGAGGGTCGAGATCCAAAAGCCTCCAGGTATACAGATTCATCCTCGGAGGGGTTAATGGAGGGCCAGTTCTCCCTCTGTTTCAGGAGCTCAAGGATGTCTGAAAAGGAGACATCCTCAGAGGGGGATCTTGGGGACCCCTCCGACTCATCTAAATCGGTATCCGAGGTTGTTGACTCAGGGGAGTCTAAGTGCTTCCTCTTGCAAGTCCTCTTACGCGGGGGTTCACCTGAAGGATCAGGAGAAACCTCGGAAGAGGAAGTTCTTCCCAATGGGGAGACCTGGGGCGATGGATCTCTGGGTCCGGGAGCAAGAGAACGGGAAGAGGCATCTACAGGCTCCATAGCCCGTCTCATCAGACATTGGCTATCATACATCCCCCTGACATTCCTCTAAAGGAACCAACTGCTGGCTAAACTCTGGGGCTAGCACACTCCTCATCACCTCGAAGGCTCCCCTCCCAGGGAGAGCTGAGAGATCCTGCTCCGAAGAAACAGGGATCTCTGGTCCCACCGAAAGGGAAGGCTCCGAAGCAGATGTCGGGGCCGAGCTCACCAAGGCCGAAGCTCCGAGAGGGAGAACGGGGTCGGACAAGGGTCCGATGCCACTCGGAACCAACCAGGGAAGCCCGACGCCCGGATCACTCCAAGGAAGGTCTCAAGGAGGAGATAGGAGTCGAGGACGACGGAGCCGAAAGGTGTGGTATCGGCTCCGACGCAGCAACAGTCACGGTACCAATAATCTCCGGCTCCGAGCTCTGTAGGAGAGTCGAAGGAGGAATGTCAGGGGGATGTATGATAGCCGACGTCTGATGAGACGGGCTATGGAGCATCTGGGCTAGTGCCTGTGACTTTAATAGCCTACTTACCACTCTCATTAAATCATGGTCTGAAAAAAGACCTCGATGATCGGCTCCGATGGCTCCGCTCCGAAAGCAAGGGGGATGCTGGAGCAGAGTGAATAGATTCCAAAGAAGGAGATCTAGACCTCTTTTTGGATTGAGCCATCGGAGCCGAGGAACGTTTGGCTCCAGGCGGAGTCGACAACTTGTCAGCTCCGAGAGGAGACAAAGATATCTCGGCTCCAGCCGGAGCAGAGACATGCTTCGATGCTGGGGTGTCGGCTCCAGACGGAGCCGACACCGGTGCTGAAGCCAAGGTATCGGCGCCGATAGGCGCCGGCACAGAAGCTTCCAACAAGAAGGATCGGCTCTGGACGAAGCCGATGTCGACTCCGGCAGAGTCGGAACCAAGACCACAGACTTGGACACTGAAGCCTGGGTCTTGGGTGGCTTAGAGGGCTTCCCGGAGCTGACTTTAGCCGGGGAGCTCTCTGGTTTAAGTAGACCCCTAAGGATCAACTTATTTCTACGTTCCTGCAGGACTCTCTGGCTGAAAGAGTGACATATAGCACAGGAGTCCTGCAGGTGTAGGGGTCCCAGGCAATAAATACAAGAAGTGTGACCGTCTGTCAGAGACATCTTCTGACAGCACGAGTCACACTTCTTGAAACCTGAGACCCTAATATCCTTGGACATATCTAGGTGCTTAGACACTCACACACACCAATCAGTCCAATCCAGACACTTACAAGTAAAATTATATTAAAAATAACTAAAAATTAGTTATTAAGTAGAGTGACACAACACACACACACACACACACACACCTGAGGGAATCCTGACAGGAACTGTGAGGGTGGGAAAGGCCTAAGGCCTGAAAATCTAAACTAAAAAACTAGGACAAAAAAGGGGTATGGAGCTAAGTGAAAGTACACTGAGGATAGAACGAATACTAAAAAGACCAACAATTAGGGTTTTAGGCTCTTAAAACCTGACAAATAGCTAGAAAAAATCACTTACCAGGAGCTGGTAAAAAGGATGACCTCATTAGTGAAGCGGCAAACGAGATCTGGGTAATTACCGCCTTGCATCATGGGATATGGGGCTGCCTCGAGCTGGTAAAAGTGACTCTCGAGCTTAGCAAGTGCCGACTCATCCAGCAAGAATGAAGGTGAGATTGACAACTTAACATCTCCTGATTTGGGGGTTTAGGAGGGGTTGAACACACTTTTTCTCTTGAAGTCCTTTGAAAGGGGAGGGGCGTCCCGAGCAAAATAACATCTAACAAGGTTCTTGTTAAATCTCCTTTAAGGGGAATACATTTAAAACACCCTAGATAAAAGGTTAACATGATCTTCCACTAATTGTATGTCACTAAAATCATCCTTCACAAACTTAAAATGATTGTTAACATCCTGCCTTATCTTGTTATTTTCTTTCTCCAAGTTGGGGTAGGGTATATCCATTTCATTCAATATCTCTCCCTCCCCCCTTCTCTCCAAAAATTTGAATGTTGTTGATAATAATTCCCTTCTCTGTTCCTAAGCTTTTCAGATCTACATAAAAGGAGGATTTTCCATAAAGCCATCCAACTCATTCACCTGTTCAGCAACTCTGGCTACTTCCTCAGAATTAGTAATCATTTTCTCCCCATTTTCATCATTGTCCTTATTTTCCCAGGTTCTAGTATTAAATTTTGGATTGGGGTAAGCTACATTATTTTTATATTCATTTATATCCCTTTCTAACTTCTTGATTTTTCTTTTTACCAAATCATCACATTTCACTTCAATCTGGGGTCTAATGTTGTAGTATTTTTCTATTTCTTCAGGAAGAGAAAAAATAAGTTCATTATTGATGCATTCATTTAAAACATCAACCTCCTTCTGTGGCTACTCTTTTAGCCTGTCATTCTCTCTAACCATACCCACTTCTATTAAAAATCTCTACAAGTTCTTTGTGACACACACTCCCAGGTATAACATTATTTGAGTACTTGTAAAATCTTAAGCCTTTACGAACTATTCCCTCTAAAATGCACTGTCTTAAATAATAATTTTCAATGTTCAAAGTTTTGAATTTCCATAACATTTTGTACAAACTGTCCAGTTTGTTTTTATATGAGGAGTTAGGTACAGGTTTAGCTACATTTTCCCTAAAATTAAGCGAATAGCTAACCTGTAACCAGTCCTTTAAATCTGGTGAATCAGCTCCTGTTACGACATGCAGTGTCCATTTATCCTGCCCTGGTGGAAAAGTAACACTTCTGTCTCCTTCCATCTCACCTCTACCTTCAGCCCCTCTCAATAGCCTTGGTGTCAAATTAAAGTCCTTTTCGTTGGACTGGTCAGATTTGATCAGTGTTCTACCTCATTAAACAAGTTCAAATAAATAAATACCCTGTACAATTTACACAGCCGACAGTGTCTAGACATGTCATGATTAATTGCTTGCAACTGCAGACTTCTCCAAATTGGTGCTGGAAAACAAAAGAAACAGCAACTGATTTTACAAATGCAAAAAAAAGAATATTTGGAAATTTCACTCAGAACACACTATTCCTTCCTCTCGTAATTAATTGCTTGCACCCGTAGACTTTCTGTCTTACAATGAAAGCCTTTGTTGTTGTTGTGTCTTTCGGCTTTTCCTGGTTAGGGGTAGCCACAGTGGAACTCCGGTCCGCTAATGATTGGCAGTAGATTTTTTTATGTGCGGAGTTGGAATTAAAAAGCTAATGACTTTGCAAATACAAGAAAGAACGAACTATCATTTCCCATGCCTTTCATCATTTATCTCATTTTCAATCCTATTTGCTTAAAAATCTTATGTGTAGCTTAAACCAAGGATATTAACCTAGATATCCACCACTGAAAAACAGGAGAAATTATCTTAATTTTGCAAATAATTTGATCATTTACATCACCCACCCCAGCAGCCAAGATCACAACATTGTATTTGTTTCTATTTAGCCTTTATCTTGCTACTGTGTAAATACAGCCTGAATACCTTAAAACTAAACTTTCTACCATTAATATCTTTAACATATACAGCAGCCACTGATAAGATGTCCTTGTATCACATTTAAAATACCATTGCACACTGTAAAAAAACTGTTTTACAATGCAACTTGAAATTTAGATAATGGTATTTTACACAAATATGGCAGTATAACCCTTGGCTCTAGATGACTGTCACTGTTGAACTGACTCCCGACACCATATGTGCAAAAAATGAGCTTGTGGATGGAAGGAATTGTAAGAAAAATAAATGTTTCATATACAGTTACTTCTTCAGTCCAGTCAGTGATCTTTTAAACATTAATGGCATACTGTGGAATATATGCTTTACAGTTCACTTGCAAGTTTAACACAGTCAAGACAATTCCAGTCTTTCTCAGCCAGTTCTTCTTGCAAAGCCACATTCACGTCTATTCCTAAATAATCTCTCCCACTTATTCACTAATTTTGCAAAGTTTCTGGTCTTCTTCCTAATCCACTCCATCACCCCCAACACCAATGTCCGATTCAAGTTCAAAGGCACTTCAGATTCTTCTACTTAACTCCTCTGCTTTTTTTCTGTAGCACAAGCATTTTCCCTTGAAAAAATAGAAAAGGTTTAGTTGGCAAAGCCCTGTATGGGTTTGTTACGGTCAGAAGACAGAGAAGCAGAGTAATTACTACACAAATTGATCATTTTTACTGAGTTTCAATTTTCTAATTAGCCTGCTGATCAGTGTGTAACCATCTTAGAAGTCTCCAAGTCACTGTCAACTTGTCTGATTGGAAAGCTTAGTTTTACCTGCAATCCTAAATTATCGTTGATGACAACTTTCTAACATTCACATTCACTGTTTCAGACTAACACTCAGACTGTGTTTAATCTGCACAGAACTTACCTTTTACTTGACTCTGGATACATGCACATCTCTTTTTCTTCACTTTATCTTATGAAAACATTTCAGAAGCAACAGTACTTACTGCTGTGCATCTACCACCAAACCTCTTTCCTCACAGGCACTCTCAGCTAGTACTATTCCCCATTTACCAAGGACAAACATTCTCAAGACATCGTGACTCTGCAAATCCCTCTCTTGTCTGTTGAAATCAGACCATTATTATTCTTCATATACAGAGTTTCAAGACTCAAAGCCTTCTGAAGTAATTACATTTTCAGCTTTATATGGAGACATTACATCCAGTGACTGACACTACTGTCCTGGTATCAGTTAAAATTCATTCCAACAGTCCACCCACTACTTGTCCCTACCTAGAGACAGTGGAACAGGAAAAGATAGTGAAGCGAGGGTCTCACTCTATCAGTTTTTACCAAACTGCCTAAAATGCTATATCTAAATATATCTTTTTCTTGACTGAAATTATAGTATACTGGGACTTAGTTGTACTTTTGTCTGTTTCCGTTTCTTATGATTAGATTCAGTATGTGAAACAGATAAAATAATTCACTGCTTTCTTTTTCTTTGTTCACAGCAAGGGTAGGCAGAACTCATTCTTTGCACATATCCAATACAAGTATGTTCCTTAAACACAGTTCTCCTGTTTTATTTTTTACAGATTCAGAATTCTTAGGATTTCTGCTTCTGTGTATGCTTTATTGCATTTTCCAGTCCAGAATTTAAACTTATGCATATTTTCAAAAGCCAACCTTGCCTTATCCCATTCAAGACTACTGGTTTAATTAACGTGTTTATTGCTAGGTTTCTCATAATTAATATCAACTTCTTTGGTGCCTGTTTTGCAAAATTACAACCACAGACCATTGCATGCAGCTGTGGTCTAGACAGCAAACTTCCAATTCAGCAGCTACAGTACATGAAGTATGAGTTTTTAGCAACAGTTTTGCTCTCAGTGGAGTGAATAAATAATTCCAAGAATAAAAAGACTATTTCGCAAATGTCACAGCTCACATGTTCATGTTTTTAACTGTAGTGCCCCAGACAAGAAGGGCAACAATAACTTATTTCACAGTACTGCAATTTTGCATACAGTACCAGTTTTATCACTAGTATTCATTTAACCAGGAAAACCCACTGGACACAAGTGTCTCTTCTTAACGGTAACCAAAGAGCACTGCCTGGTTAAGTGACCACAATCACACAGAAGACAAACAAAAGTGGAAAGAAATAAGCACTACACTCTGATACACAAGCAACAAACACATTTTTAACATTTTACAACATTAATCCTCCATGAAACTGCCAGTAAAATAAATTAGGACCAGAAGATCATGAGAAAATAATGCATCTGGGTCTTGCAATCATTTACACCTTACTAGTACTTTTTCAAGCAGTGCCAGGCCAGTTAAACCAGGGTGAATCTGTGAATACCTATCCAATCACCCAGCTTTGGTTAGAAAAAAAGAAAGAAAACGTATCACACTGCTTAATTTGCACAGGAAGGCTATTCCCAAGGTGGGATGGCACTGCATAATTAACCTCTCTCTACCACATTTATATTTATCTGCTGGTGAAAACATAGATCCTTAATTCTTGTATTTGTGAAACTGTATTTTGGAAATATCGAAGATCAAGTACTACTTGATCTCTAATGGCAAAGCACAGATCCCCCTTTTGAGTATATGAAACTAAATGCTTCCAGTCTTTTTGGATAGCTTGGGGGCTTTAAACAGTGCTCTTTTTAGTTAGAAATTTCTGAGATCTTTCTAGTTGTTTGACATGTCTAGTGGGGGCACTGTTTTCAACAACTGGTTTATTCGATACTGAACAAAAGGGGACAAATGACCTCTATACATCCGGATGATAGTCTCTTCGTAATCAGCTGCACTAAAATGAAGGATTTTCCAACTACTGTTTTACATATTTAAAGGAGAGGGACTATGAACCCAGGTTCCAAGGTCTATAGCAGCATTCTCATTTTGGAGTGCAGTATTGTCTATGCTGTAAGCTGGGGGGAAGGGCTGTCTACCAACAGTGACAATATTGCACTTTTTTTGACATTTAATTTAAGCCCATTATTTGTACACCAGGTGTTTACAAGTGCTAAGTTCCTGAAGGGCTCGGATGTCAAAGTGGGACTTGACAATGACTCCCATTTTACAGTCATCTACAAACTTGGTAAGACAGAGGTCCTACTTCCTGATTTGGAACTCAAAAAATGAATACTGAGCAAAAGAGTTCCCAGTACTGATCCCCGTGAAACACTTGTTACCTTCAAACTCTCTGATGAGACACCCACTATTCACACTATGTGGGTTCTATCCTTTAGCCAATTTGCTAGCCATCTTACTACAAAGGGATCTATATTTAATGGGTTAAGCTTACTAACTATTCTATAATGGGGGATGGTGTTAAACACTTTGGCCAGGTCGACATAGGCAGTGTGGACAACACAATTACTGTCTGCAGCATGTACTAGTCTTTCAAAAGAAGTTGACCAGATTCGTTAGACAAAATCTACCTCTAACAAAGAAAGCTGCTGCAGTTCTAGTCTGAGATTTTAATGTGGTAGTTTATTTTAATGTGGTAGTTTATCAAGTCATTAGTGATGAAATTTATCAAAATCTGAAATGTATAAATCTTTTCCCTTTATGATCCTGCATATTCAACCCATGAAAAGTTACAAAAACCTGTGCAGTTTACTGGTATAATCACACACCTGAATCATTAACATGTACGCATATGCTCTGTCACATATCAGTTACTACATAATGTTTGACTATTAGTTATTTCCCTTCACAAGGTACTGTGCACACATCTATGTGAGTTGGGGGTAGAGACCATAAGTCATGTCAGAAGATGTTTTCAGGTTCAAAACTCATATGCTGTGCTGCACCCAAACAATACTGTATCAATAAATACAATTATTGATGTTGCTTTCTCCTAAATTCAGTATCAAATCCCCAGTCATATGCATCCCAATCTACACAAAAGTTATTAACCTGTAACAAAAGCACGTTAAGTAGAATCAGCAACCCAACCAAAGGCATGTTAATTAGAATCTGCAACCCAGCAGCAAGCAGTCTACACAGTGTGTAGTATAGCACCTGTTCATCATAGCAAATGAAAAATACTTGCAAAATACCTGATATAATTATTAAAAGTATAAACCTTCTTATGACAGTTACTTAGAACTATGTGCGGACATGTTTATTCTGAAATAGCAGCTGGCGTGGAAAACCTATGAAAACAAAATAGTTTAAGAAACTTCTCTGCGTGGAAGATTTTCAGTCCATATATCTCAAGTTCACCTATGAAAACAGACTTATGTTACTTGCCACATATCTACCTTTCACACATCGGCCATCTTCCCCCGACAGCTCTTTTTTTATTAAAAAAACACAAAACAACACATGAGAAGTGTTGGTCAAAAGAAATACATGACAGTCTTACCTTGACTTTTTTCTAGAACACCAGGTTACTTCTCATATCTTTTGGTTAGTTGAAGCATGATGGTCATAAATTATGAAGCTGAATTCAAAGAAGACATTCTTTTAGATAGGATGTCTTTTGAGGTGAGAAATTCTCTGGACTCAGTATTATCACAGGCTTTTCTAACCCACTGCTGTCAGACTATAACAAAGGTACCCAGGATTTCTTGTTTCATGCAGACAACCAGAACAAAGCAATGGGCAAAGTCTTTGTGTAGCAACTGGACACATCAGCTGAAATTTCAGCCAGGCTAAGAGGCCGTAACTTGTTTAGGTAACATGATATACTGCCATTATTTGCTATACATAAGCCTCCGATATAGAAAACAATTATTTTTCCTGGAATGCAATTTTGGCATACACAGTTCAGCCTATTTATCTGATTTCATTCCTTCATAAAAGTTATGCTGTAAGCAAGGAATGAACTTAACAACTTGTCAAAAGAATAAGACAGTTACTTTTACATGTTACTTCCGCTAATGTCAGCTATCGTGAAAATCTGAAGATTTCTTGGTATATGTATAGTTTTCACATCGCAAGCACAGTTCATTTTACTTCAACTATGGTCAGCTAAATTCAGTTTGATTTTATTCATTGTTTGTTCTTGCTAAATCCCAGTGAGCATTAATTTTATGATGTTTCATTTCTCTTCACTCATGCTAAACTTCACTCATCCTGCTACTAAAGGTTGTGAAGAAGATACAATCTGCATACAGTCCTTATTTAGTTTCAGCCAGTGCTCAAAGACATGTAGTCATTTGTATGCTCCTATAAACTGTGGTTTTATTACCTTTGATACTGCGGCACCTACAGTTCAAATGCTTAGAATCTTGTCATACAGTTTAATAGTTAACATACTGCAAGCAACTCATTATCACTGCATAATTCTTATCATGTAGTAAATTAACCAACTCTTGAGGTTCATGGCAGAAAACTTGCTATATCAGTGCAGATTTTTACTTAGATAATCCTGCCCTGCAGTAAGACAGTTAATAAATCTTGCCATTAATAGTTGTGATATCAATGCAGATTTTCATTTCCAGTCCTGCATTTAGACAATTAATACTGCAACATTTATCCACACTACATGTGGATGCAGAGTAGCATCAGCAGGTTGAAACTTCCCCTTGTACTTGTCTGCCTACTCTCTAACATGTACCGTGCTAACTTTAAGCCAAAAGAGAACATACATAATATTATGTACATCTCTTTTTGGAAAAGCTACAGAAGGACCTGTACTCAGCATTTCCCATCTTGATTACATATGAAAGTGAGTTTTTGTTGTTCCCAGACAATCATCCTTCACAGCCAGGGCTCTCTCTGTACAATGTTAGGTATTGTAATCTCGGTTAATTCTGGAAATATATGATGGTCACTTTACTAGACTTAGATTATTTCTTCCTTTTGCTACTACTCTCTTCATATCAAGGTCTTCTAGATGATTAGTACAGTCAAATATTATTGATTGAAAACAGCTATTTTATTCTTACACAAGTAATAGCAGCATTTCACACAGACAGCGAGCAGGCATGCTACTTACTGATTCTCCCTAAAAGTGGGCAATACAAGCATTCTTATAAGCATACAACTAAAAACAGCATAGTATAAAATAGACACATTATTTAAAAATAGAAGGTAAATGGTGTCATTACTCCTTTTCAAAAAGGAGTTTCCCCAAGAGTTCTTGGCATGTGCTCTTTCTAAAACCTGGCAGGTAAACTCATGTTATATCAGTTAAACAAAATGGCCCATTTCATGCACACTTTTTTTACACAGATTAAAGTAATTAGGAAACCAGTCCTTAATATCAGCATGAACTGCTTCTTTTCACTTTTCTTGATGTATCAGGACATCTGCTGTACTTTCAGTAAAAACTGAAGGATGCCTAGTAATCCCAATATCACATGCCAACTTAGCCAGGTATGCCAGACACACTAAATTTTGCTAAGTAGCTGTTTTCTGCTGCGGAGTGCAGTGTAGTGCTATCATGTTATACAGGAATAATGCTATCATGCTATATAGCGATTCAGTCAAACATGACAACACTGTATGCCATGTACACTAGTGCTCCATTTAAAGAAAATACCATTTCTTTGTGCATGACTTGTCATTACTGTGATGTGATCCATGTCTACGCACCACATTAATTACAGCTAATACACTAAATGCAATGTGCAGAATGTATTCCTGCAAATGCATACCATGGTTATGAATAGCCTAGTGTGTCAGAAGCTAGATCGTAGGGGTTAAGCTGTTTTTCTGTGAACAAGCTAACATTGGAATTTGCCCAAAGATAAAATTCTTGTTCGTAATCACAGATTTCTCCGCCAATAAGAAAAACTCAAACCTGAAACTTGAAAAGCTGTGCAGACTAACTATCTTCTATATCTAGTATGCGGCAGATGTTCTTCGTCTTCCATTGCTGCAGTCCTTACTATTGGGTATAGTCCAGTGTCGGCGTCCCGAAAGTATACCAGAGAGCTGTCGGTCGGTCAGCGTCGCGGGGTCGCGTGCGTCAGGGTACTACATCAGCATGCGGCGACCATGTCTCTCATATCCTTTGTCTTTTGCAGATCATTGCATCACGCGTTTGTGCAGGTGCGTTTGGCGTTCTGAAATATTTCGAGCCGGGTTTCGAAATGAATCATGGCTAAGTACGTTTTAGATTTTTGGGTTTTTTTTTTTTTGTTTGCCAGTTTTTAACAGATGTCAGAAAAAAAGTGAATACAAATGTGAAACACTGGCAAAGGAGGGATTAACATACTAGGATACCTACATTGGGTATATTGTGAGCGGCGTTGTTGGTTTAACGGCGCTGTTGCGCGGTGCTCTTGTACTAGGTAACAAGTTAGACTTTAAGGGAGGAAGTTTTGTTGTTAGGGAGGTGTTAATGCGATCGGCATTACCGCGTGGGTGCTCCGACACCCAACAAAAGACCAAAGGACAAAAAAGTGAAAGCTCGGAAGCCTAAACCGGCAAGTCCGGGCGTTGGTTCTTTAGATGTTCTTTGAGTCAGAGAAGTTTTTTTGGGAGTTTCTATTTCTACAGAGGCAGAACTTTTAGTGCCTTAGGATGTGCCCTCAGGGGGAGGCAGGCCAGGCTGAGGGGCTCCACAGAGGCAACCTCTCTTCCCCTCTCTTTTAGTAGTCTCCTCTCCTCTTCTGTTGCCAAAACTTTTTTAGGGTATTAGGCTGCAGCTTTTCTCTTCTAAGGGCTTTTCCCTAGCCTTTTGGGTTTCTGTACCTAGAACTTTATATACTTAGAAATAAGAGATATATGGTTATAAATAAGATCCTGCCCTCTGGCCTAAGTAAAATAGAGTGGGACCATGGATAACAGGGTTTTTGGCTTTTGTGAGAGGGGTGAATCTCTCTTCTGAAGATGGAATGGAGGTTTCCTGATCTCATCCTCTTGAGTGGATTTCTGCCACTTGATCTCTTCTCCTGATGAGGATTTTCATTTCAGAGACTCTGCATTCCATGAGGCCTGGGGGGGCCTGAGGGAGCCAGGACTACTCTGCCATGGGAGGCCTGTTTACCCCTCTTGTTTTATGTTACCATAGGAAGTGTTGTATGTGGTGTGGAATGTTTTTGAAGCTTGCCTCCCCCATTGGCTTTTACGAACCCTGTTTTCTTTGGAATCTGCTCATAGGGGTGCTGAGAGGTACCTGAGGGTGCTGACTCATAAAGTATTTGTTAAAGAGTCCTAGAGGACCCAGAGCCCCATTTCTCACTCAGGGGCCTAAAAGTAGGTAAGGACCTGAGGCAGGTAAAAATGATTCCCACTGACAGAGGCAAAAGGAGAGTTGAATGGGTGGGGTAAAGAGGTAGTATACTCACAGGTATTATGAGTGAGGCGTTAAATTGTCAGTTTCATGAATTGAAATATCAAAATTGAATTCACTGGTGCTGAAAATAAAGAATGTGTGCTTTTAGTGGAAGGTTGATTGTTTAAGATGGTTTTGATTTGTGCAGTGTGTCTGAACAATGGGGGCCTCATCGGTGGCTGATGTGGTTTGATGCTTTTATTGTGCATGGTTTTCTTCGAGTCAAAAATAGCTGTTTTCTGTTCTTACGCCCAGGCATTGCCGTGTTGAGGGGATCAGGTGTTGTTTCATGTTCCTGTTTGGATTTTGGATGCTCCTTTATGGTCTGATGTATTGTTGTTTGGTTCTAGTTCGCGGAGTTTAAGAGAATGGAGGACAAAGAGGGAAGTGTATGTCGTTAAAAGAAGACATTCTATACAGCCTGTAGGCAGTCTAGGTGCCAGGCCTGAAAGTTCAGTGTAGCTCATGTTCTATGATTCTGAGAACAGGGGTTCACTGAGGCGGCGTAGGGGCAGGGGGAGGTCCAAGGTTTTAGGCCTAGAACAGGGCAGACCTTTCTGCACAGAACAGCAGGGGCAGGGGGACAGCTTTCTCAGGCCAACAGACCCTGGGACCTGCCTTTAGTAATGCCGAGTAGATCTGCCTCCTGGCAAGGAGCCTCGGAAGGACAACTGTCAGAAATCTGTGTACTTAGGGATTTAATATTACTCCTAGTGCCAGAGTTGGGAATCATGTGTGTCTTCCCTCCTAGAAGAAGAATATTGCCACATCTTCCTATTCTCAAGTTCCTAGTGTTAGGACTGGGCTTTTGCTTTTAGACTTCAACTGGATCTATCTCATATAGCTTTTTATCTGGACATTTCCAAAGTTCAATACATGTTGACGTTAGCAACTTTTACCTGCTTCTGAAGATCACTGGATGGTATTCTCTTATCTCACTCTCTGCTATCGCTTCATGTGCATATCAGAAAGTCACACAGGTTTTAAGCTGGAGATTCAAGGACCAGATTCTCATTATTTCCCTTTCTGCATTCTACTTGAGCCATCTACCATTGTAGGTTCTCAAAAGGTTCTGAGCTTAAGATAGCTTACTTCAGGGGCCAAATGAATCAATGGAGCGAGATATTCTGACCTGCGAAATAAAAGCAGAGACCTACTGTCTCAGCATGTGAATGTTCTGGGCAGTCTGCAAGATGCCTAGAGTCAATCTGAAAACGAAAAATAAAGTCCACTTAGTACCCTCTCAAGACTCTTGCTTCAACAGCTACATGAGAGACACTGGGACAAGACTTACAGTAACGGACAAATCGCTTTTCTGTCTCTCTACTAAGTCAACTATCTCATCAGTCGGTACATCCATCAAGACAGTCCTTATCAGCATGGGGTTATTCACATAGCACTTTCCTGGTGCTATTTACAAAAAAATGCATAAAAGGAAGCCTGGTAGGTAGTAAGAAACATATGGACTACAAACTGTATGGACACAGACACTGTCATTTTTGGCCAGAGGCAGTCAAAGAGTATTCAAACACTCTCTCAGGTTTCACCTAAACAGTCAACAAATGTTGACCCGGCCCGAAGCGAAGTGGGATTTTACCGGAGATGAGAGTGGATACATGACAAGTGGCATCTAAATGTAAAAGTGATACAAGACAAGTGGGAGAGATGTTAACAGCAGCATCTGGATATGGTACTACAGGAGCCCTCAGTCAGTTCGCACTTCTGGCTGTCAAGGAGTTACTGCTTCCACTATGCAGGTTGATTCTAACAGACAACGCCACTGCAGGTGTGTGCTCTCAGGCACAGCACAGAACTATGTGAACTCCTTCATGCAACAAGGGGAGCGGAGCAGGGGAGACTTACCAAGCCTGAACTTGCTCTTCCTTGGAGGTTTTAGAAGGGACTGTGCAGGGCTGTCCAACTATCTATCTGTTCGTACAGAACCTTCAGAGAGGATGTGGTAGATACACAGAAAAGGGATTCTCGATCACAGCACCAACCAGATCTTCTGCCATTTTCAGAATCGGACACACCAAGTGGAATCGCACAGCCAACCTACTTGTCTTCTGTCTTTACACCAGACAAACTGTCATCCTGTTGCACATGATTGTATCTGCCTCTTCTGCATTGGACTTGGAAGGTACTGTCTTACAGTTTGAGGATGATGGCCTCCTTGGCCTTAAGCCCTTACTGTCTCCTCTGCCTTCCGCAGGCAAAGCCAAAAAACAGCTCAGATATGGCCTGATTTTGATCCTCAATCTGCTGGTCATAACCTCTGCAGATCTCATTCAATGTCAAG
The DNA here is from genome assembly GCF_019279795.1 of Protopterus annectens. Taxonomy (NCBI): domain Eukaryota; kingdom Metazoa; phylum Chordata; order Ceratodontiformes; family Protopteridae; genus Protopterus; species Protopterus annectens. The sequence goes on along the minus strand of NC_056750.1, from coordinate 108,735,657 downwards.
CTTATTCTTCTTCCTTATGACGGCCTTGATGGCTTCTGACCTGAAACAGGAAAGAGTCTCCAAGCAGCTAACAAGTTTATTTTGCCTAAACCGGAAGCAGATCTCTGTAGTAACCTGGGCATTAATTTTATTATGGCAGCAGGTCTCAACTTCCCCAACAAGTTGGAGTAATTCCTTTATGGCCATTAGATTTCTAAGGCGCTGAAAGGGTATGGCTCTTCAAAAAGCCATTATTGTTTCATCTGTAACAAAAGCTTCTCTCTAAGATTGTAAGAATACTTTGTTTCGTCTCCTTTGTTCAAGATGTCTTGACCCACTCAAGTTTGTGTCCTTACAACTCTCCAGTCTCTTTGATCTCCTGCTTGTATTGTTTGTCCCATTAGACACCTTTTGACTGCTTCAGTTTCTTGATTTTGTGTCAAGTCTGGTTACTCCTACACAGTGGCTTGGGGCGAGCTTTTTACTGCTAGATTGTACATCTGTCTCAGTATCATTGAGATTATTTGTGGCTATGGCTTCATGAGGTGACTTTACTCGGAGTTTATCCTTTTATGGCGGTTTGGCCCTTTTGATTTTAGTAAACCAAAATATCTTTACGTGCTTTTGCATATTTTTACCTCAATAAGGCAAGAGCCGTGGTGCCTTTTTTTCCATAAGGATAGGTATTTGTTCGTTTTTAATCCCTTTAAATTTTGGGAGTTAGCAGGGCAGGTTTGTTTAGTTTACAAAATTTCATTAAATTATTTTGGCTTTTGCTAAATGTTTTGGGCAATCTGCTTGAAACTTTTTTTCAGCTACTTAAATGTTTAGGGCTCACTAAGGGCGTTTGTTACTTTTTCAGCTAAGGATAGGTTGCAGCTAGGATATTTTGTTATTCCCATTGGGCAGGGAGGTTTCAACTGGGATTGCATTTCATTATTCTAGGGGCTACTATTTTTTCTTTGCAGCTGGGATTATTCCTCATCTACTGGAGTCTGCTTCCAGCTACTGCCAGTTCCTCCTTACTACAACATAGTTATTATCAGGCTTAGCTCTAGGCCTAAGTAAGGGGCTTTCTTTTGTACCTACTGTAAATGTTTCTGTTGATTCTTTCCTGCTCTACCTACTCTGCCTACCCTCCTTTCTGTCTGCTTTGGGATGTTTTGTGTTTTATGTTTGCAGCTATATTTTCCCTATATATTGTGCCAGTTGTTTGCAGGTATGCATGTAGATGTTACCAGTTTATCTGACATCTGGGGCAAAAAGAAAGAAAATGTGTTTATTTATATATTTTGCGACCTTTTTACCTGCTTATTTTTTTGTAATAGCCCTTACGGTTCACCTGCTCTCGGTTTTCGCCTTGTTTTTTGAGGATTGTTCTGACATCTGTGTGTATATTGACTGATACTGTGGCCGTGTCATCTACGTGTACCACGGCGTACAAAACTGTACATCTGTAGCCCTGACATATGATCAGCCTGCCTACTCTACTGTATTCGGGCCGACTGGATCGCCTTTTCAGAAAACTCATGTGATCAACATCGGTCAAAGCTGACTATCAAGTGCCAGATGAAGTAGAAGGTGTCATGGGACTGGTTCAGAAAGATGCAACATATAGTCTGAAAAGAGAAGCTAATCTAACACTGACAATTCAGACTCCAGAATAACTAATGAATTGTTAGTTCTTCTTTCGGCTTTTCCTGGTTAGGGGTCACCACAGAGGAACTCTGGTCCACTCATGATTGGCAGTAGATTTTTTTACGGGTGCCGAGGTGCCAACTCGACGCTCAACCTTCAACTATGGCACGCCCATTCTACGCATGTCTTTCAAACACCACTCGACCGTGGGGGGACATGTAGACTCCACACAGAAGGCACTCCAGCCGAGAATCAAATGGGAACTACTACCATTTGTATTAGTATTCATATTACACAGTATAATTGGGCACCCTTTGTAAGGGCCTTAGAGTAGCTGATTGTAGAGTGTCTGGTGGCAGCGAATCTACAGAATACTCTGGGCAGCAGGGGGATTAGCTTGTAAATCTGTGCTAAGCTGTCCGTGTGTGTGTGAAAAATTAAATTTCTCAATGTGTGTCATCTACTTGGGGCAGGGATACAAAGTGCTGGAGGACTTGGCTTGGACACTCGACTGAGGACCTAACCCAACAGCTGTACCAGTGGCAAGTCTTATTGGGGATCTGGAGAAAGACTGATATAGAGACATCCAGACCCCAGCTGTGTGTATTCCATGTTCTTAAGGGAAACTGTACATGATGCAGAGAGGTCTGCATCTGGAAATGCTGAGTGCATCCATTTGTATTGCAACTGCACATCCTTCTCCAATGTCAGTGGTGAGGATTCAAGCTTCTGGATTTTTGGCCCAGTGTGGGAATGACACAGTGGTGACCATCACATACTGGCAGCAGTGATGGGCGTCACATTTTAATTGGCTTGCAGTGGAGGGATCATCACCTACTCGGATACTGTTGAGCAGTGGTGTGGATATTGAATTCCTATAGCATGTAGGCAGTAGTCACTAAAGAAGGTGTTTGTACTCCCAAGCAGCCACACGGTAGACATTCAGAGTTTCATATCACAATAGTTTTATCTATTTACAGATAGTCAAGGAGAGCAGGCAATGATGTCAACTGAGGATTATGGCAAGCTGAAAAGGAATCAGTTGGCTGAGATGTGCCAAGCCAAGGGACTGCGGCATACCAACCTGACTAAATGGGAAATTACTGCAGCCTTAACCACAGCTCCTGCACAAATCAGCAATCAGGAGGATAACCAGTTTAATGATGGGAATTTGCAGTCCTCTGAAACAGGACAATTCAACTTTTCCTCAGAGGACTTAAAAATCCATCTACAGTTAAACAGACTTGAACTGGAGGCCAAACGGTTGGAAGTAGAATCAGCAGAGACTGTGGCACTTGGAAGCCAAAGAAAATGAGAGGCATAGGCAACATGAAAAGGAAATGCTCTTTGCCAGGGTCATGGCGGTAATGGGGAAGGGAGTAACCGTACCCCAGAAGCAGTAAAGGTCAGTAATCTTCTTCCTCAGTACCAAGAAGGTGATAATTTTGATAGTTTTATTCATATATTTGAAAGAGTATGCAAACAGTATAATGTTGACAGAGGGCTCTGGGTACAGTTCCTAACCCCCTTACTCCATGGTACAGCTGTAAAGTACAGTTTTGTACCTACCATAAATGTAGATGTTCAAGTGTATACCGTGCTGCAGTCATCACATTTGGGTTATGCTGTCGTCAGGCGGTCCCGCAGTCGGCCTGAATTCCAAAGTCTTGGTCTGGCGTCGGTTGCTCTCACTTCTTCCCTGACATCAGTGCGCCAGGAGTATATAGGAGGCATCCAACGCCATTTTCTTCAGTTTTTCTTACCCCAGATGTCAGGTGCCCCCCCAAAATGGTGGTCAGTAGATAGTACCAATAATAAAAGTTTAGCACAAACAAAACATCCCTCCAGATATAAGCAAATACACCACAAAGGTAGTATCAGATTTTAAGGCATTAAAAGGTTTTAGTTAGGTCAGAGGGGATGGAGGGAGGGTAACCTGGACTGCAGCAGGGTATACACTCGAACATCTACATTTATGGTAGATACAAAACTGTACTATGTTCATCGTGTTACCCTGCTGCAGTCATCACACTTGGGTAGAATCCCAAAGCTAAGGATGGGAGGTGGAGTCAAACAGGGTTAGAGGAGGCTAGAAGGCCCTGCAAAACTGCAGTGGCGAAGCCAGCTCTAGTCTTAGAGTAAAGTGGTAAGTGATAGTGTTTGGTGAAGGTGTGTACTGAACTCCAAGTTGCAGCTTCCAAAATATCCTTGGTTGGCACCCCCCTGAGGAAGGCTGTAGATGTAGCTGCTGCCCTGGTAGAGTGGGGCCTTATGCTAGCAGGAACTGGTTTTCCATGGTGGGTGTAGCAAAAACGAATGCAATGTCCTATCCATTTGGAAATGGTCTGTTTTGAGATAGCCTTTCCTTGTGAAGCTGTAGCATAGGATACAAAGAGCTGGTCAGATTTTCTGAAAACCTTAGTTTTATCCAAGTAGTAATGTAGTTGCCTGTGAATGTCCAAGGAGTGTAGGAGTCTTTCTCCTTTATTCTGTGGATTTGGAAGGAAGGTGGGTAAATGGATGGTTTGATTTAGAACCACACTGGATACCACCTTAGGCATAAAGGAGGGGTTAGTTCATAGAGAAACTCTGTCTTGATGAAAAATGAGGAAAGGCTCTACTGCCATTAGTGCCTGAAGCTCTGAGACTCTTCTGGCTGAAGTTATTGCTAGCAGCAGGGCAGTCTTCCATGATATAAACTTTAAGTCAGCTGAGAAAGCTGGTTCAAAAGGAGGTAGCGTAAGTTTTTCCAGAACAAAATTGAGGTCCCAGGTTGGTGTTGGTGCTCTCCTGGGATGCCTAATGTTTTTGGCCCCTCTGAGAAACTGCTTTAGAAGCGGGTGTGAAAATAAGGGAGGATCCGTGTTGTAGTGAGCCGAAATAGCTGAGGCGTGGATTTTAATAGATGTAAAAGAAAGCCCTTTGTGTAACATCTCAGTTAAATATTGTAGAATCTGAGGTATGTCTGGCTGAAGGGTATTTTGGCCTTTAGCTTGGTTCCAGGCGCAAAACCTTTTCCATTTGTCTGAGTAGGCCTGCCTGGTGCTGGGCCTCCTGGCTTCCAGAATAACATCCATAACAGCTTGAGAAAGAGGAGCTGGCTGGTTGCTTAGGTGATTTGCCATGCAGCCAAATTTAAGGTTTTGAGCTGGCTGTGTAGAATCTGACTGTCTTGCTGTGTGAGCATTTGAATAATTTGTGGTAAAATCCATGGTGGGCCCTGGGTCATATTCCTTAATAGTGGGTACCACTGCTGGCGTGGCCAGTCTGGGGCAATGAGTATCATTCGGGGTCTCTCCATCCTGACTTTCAGCAGCACCTTTGTGAGGAGGGGCAATGGAGGGAAGGCATATACTGTCAGGTTTTTCCAACTGAATGAGAGTGCGTCCACTTTCCAAGCTTGATGGTGAAATGTCCTTGTAAAAATTTTGTTAGCTGATAAAAATGGGGGCACCCAGACATAGACCTGTTTGCCAGCCCCCAAAACTGAGTTATCATTGCAAATACTTGTGGATCCAGTTTCCACTTGTGGGGATCCATGATGTTTCTGCTTAGGTCGTCTGCCAATGTGTTCTTCTTTCCTGGCAGGAACTGAGCTTGTAATTGAACTTGGTAAGCCAGTGCTGTGTTCCACAAGGTCATTGCTTGCCTGCATAGAGGGTAGGAGTGTGTACCCCCTTGTTTGTTTATGTACCACATTACTGTGGTGTTGTCCATCCTTATTGTAAGCCGTCCTGGATGTAAGAGTTTCTTCAAGGCTGTCAGGGCATTCTGTACAGCTAGCATTTCTTTTTGACTGATGTGCAGATTCCTTTGATTTGCAGTCCATATGCCTTGAACGCACCGTCCTGCCATGTGTGCCCCCAGGCATAGGCCGATGAATCTGTTGTCATAGTTTGCCTGGCTGGGGGTAAGGTGAAAGGCTGACCCTTGTTGAGGTGACATGCCTGTGACCACCATAGAAACTCTTGTTGAAGGCAGGGAATGAGAGATATCATTGTGTCCAAGCTGTGGCTGTGTTGAGTCCATACACTTTTTAGGTACCACTGTAATTTCCTCATATGCAGTTTTGCAAATGGTAGTAGTATGCAAGATGTCATGAAGTCCAAGGCCTGCAGAATTTTTCTTCCAGGGAGTTGGGTCTTTGTTGCCATTGTTTTGAAGTATTGAGTCAGTTGTAGTTGTTTGTCTGGTGTCAGATAAGCCATCTGGGCCGTTGTATTCAACCTGGCACCCAGGAATGTCATATTTTGTGAGGGTACTAGTTTTGATTTCTTTTTGTTTACTGTGTACCCTAGGCAACTTAGAAAGTGTTTTACAAAAGCCAGATGTTGTAAGAGAATGTCCTTGCTTTCTGCTTGGATGAGGCAGTCGTCCAGGTATGGGTATATTTGAATTCCTCTTTGTCTGCAGTATGCAATTACTGGTGCCAGGCATTTTGTGAAGACCCTGGGTGCAGTGGATAAGCCGAAGGGCAGAGCAGAGAATTGGTAATGGGTTGAACCTGCAATGAAACGGAGTTATCTTCTGCAATTTTGTCTGACAGGGACATGCAGGTATGCCTCCTTGAGGTCCAACGTTACTAGCCATGCTTTCTTGCCCAACATGTGAAGAAGCTGCTGTAGTGTTAGCATCTTGAATTTGGGTACTTGTAAAAAGGTGTTTAGAATTGAAAGGTCTAGAATGGGTCTCCAAGCATTGTCCTTTCTGGGGACTAGAAAGAGCCTTGAGTAAAATCCTTGGTCTTGCTCCCGTGTAGGTACCAGCTGAATGGCTCTCATGTCCATGAGAGCTGTAATTTGTTTTTGTGCCTCTGCCCATTGATTTTGTGGCAGGTTTGGCATTCCTTTTATTGTTGGCAAGGTGTGGAAATGGAATCTGTATCCTTGTGAGATAATGTCTAGGACCCATTTGTCCTTTGTGACGATGCACCAGTTGTCTTTAAAAAGTGCTAATTTTCCTCCCAAGGGAGCTGCCAAGAGAGTTTTGCTTGGTAATTTGAGGTTTAAGTCATTGTGTTTGCCTTCTAGTAGTTTCGGACCTGTCTTCTCCTCCCTTCTGTGTTGCAGTGCCCCATTGTCGAGGTTTGTAATGGGTTTGTGCTTGTCCTCTGCCCCTTGGGCGTCTGTATTTACCCCTCTGTGGTCTGTCTGTAGTTGGAAAGGACCAATTTTTTGTTGGCCAATTTCTGCTGAAGCGTGGGGGCTGAACCTGTAAGAAATCGTTAACCGTCTGCATAGATTTTTGCCTTATCCTCCATTTTCTTTAAGACTTCTTCTGCTTTAACCCCAAATAGAACATCCAGCTGTAAGGGTGCATCTAGTAACTTTGCTTTAACATGATCAGGCAGAGTTTGTTCCTTTAACCAAGCATGCCTACGTATAACAGACCTAGTAACAGCTGCTCTACAGGAAGCTTCCAAGGAATCAAATCCACATTGTAAAGTATGTTTGCCCACCTGTTCAGCTCCATGCAACAGATCCTGCATTTCCTTCAATTCAGACCGTTGAGGGTGTGTGCTCATCTTTTGTTTTATTTGAGACATTAGGAATTGCTGGTATTTAAGCATGTGAAATTGACAATTTAGTGCTCTCGTAGCTAGAGTAGCTGAGGTGTAAACCTTCTTCCCCCACCTATCTAGTGCTCTGGAGTCCCTTTCAAAGGGTACAGGATTTTTAGCCATAGAAGCCTTAGCCCCTTTGGGACCCTGGGAGATAGTCTCTGGGTCAGCAACAGGGCTTTTGTAAAGGAATTTGTGCGAGTCAGGCACTCTATAGTATCTATCTGGTTTGGCTGGAGCAGGAGGCAGAGAATCTGGATTTAGACTGGATTCTAAGTAAACATCATCCACAATGTCTAAAACTGGGGAGATAGCAAGTGGTCTGTGCTGGGGAGTAAAAGAAACTCTCAGAGCCTTTTCTTTGAGTTGGAGTAGTCCTGACCTTCCCAGTGGAAATGTTCCCTCATGGTATGTAAGGTTTCCCCAAAGGAATAGTCTTCAGGGGGAGAAGCTGAGGGAATGGAATCCTCAGCATCAGAATCTTCATAAGGGGGAAAGGAGTAATCTTGTTCCTCAGAGGAGCCTGAGGAAATAGACACTTGATAAGAGGAGGCATAATCCTCCTCTTGTCTAGGCCTTTTGTCGGGTGGGGGTTGGGAACCCCTGATTAAAGAAATCAAATCTTCAGCCATTTTAAGCATCTGTTTCTTAGGCATGGGGCCTTGAACTGGAGACTGAAGTGCAGCCTTTTTTGATTTTAGAGGAGTCGTAAGCTTAGCATAAGATTTTATGGTGAGAGTAGTCGGTCTGAAGACAACTTCAGAAACCGAAGGTGTTTCTGCAGCACCGGCTTCTCCTACTGCAGTGTCATCGGTAGGGTCTAAAGAAAATGGCTGCGTCGGCCTAGAACTCTCCGCCAGAGAATCCGAAGTGGTCTGGGGTTCCAATTCTGCAGTAGCCAGGGGCTGCGTAGGCACCTCACTGAAAACCGGTGAACCGCCGACCGGCCCAGCCGAGGCCTCGGAGTCTGGCTTGGATCTAGGCTGCCTGTCCTTATCTTTGCATTTTTTGTGCACGCCGGTAGTCGGTTGCTCCGACGGCATAGTGTAATTAAATTTCCTACCGAAGTAGTGTCGTGCAAAATCAAAGCGTCACTTTATAGTTCGCTTATTGAACCTAGCACAAAACTGACAACCAGTGAAGTCGTGGTCTGGGCCTAGGCAAGGTATACAATAAGAATGAAAGTCCTTATGAGGTATTTGCTTCACACAAGAAATACAATTGTTAACTTTTTCTGACATTGGTCTGAGGCAAGAAAAGTTTCCCCAATGGGTTACTTAGCTTTATTGAAGACTTCGGATCTGATATTTGACTTCGAAAATCTCAGGAGTCGGCCGACCGGCACTTGCGAACTGCTTCTGCTTCGGGCACCGCGCGGCAAGAAAGACTGAAGAAAATGGCGTTGGATGCCTCCTATATACCCCTGGCGCACTGACGTCAGGGAAGAAGCGACAGCAACCGACGCCGGACCAAGACTTTGGAATTCAGGCCGACTGCGGGACCGCCTGATGACAGGATAACCCAAGTGTGATGACTGCAGCAGGGTAACACGATGAACATCTTTTGTTTCTAAATTGTCTGATACCGATTACTTAGATTATGAGAAAGTTAAGTACTGTTTATTACAATGTTTTAAGTTGATACCCGAGGCTTACAGAAAAACGTTTCTTGAGCATAGACACAAAGCAGATGAAAGTGTATGCGATTAGATTGCTGAAATAAGCACTTATTTTCATAGGTGGGTGAGTGGGTGTCAGGTCACAACTTTTCAAGGGCTGGCAGACCTTTTGGTGAGGGAACAAGATGTTAGCACTTTGCCTGAGGACATAAGAATCTGGTTGGCAGACAGGGAATGCAACTCTGAAGATAAGTGGGGGAAAAAGGGATACCTATACCTAACAAGCAGGGCATCACTGCACAAGAAAGGGACACCCAGTGTTGCACATGGATAAGGGAACCCATGGTGGGCAGCCTAAACCGCTCCAGAGTCCACCAGTAACAGGGAAAGCCACTAGTTCAGGTACACGGACAGGATCAAGAGTTAAATGTTTTAAATTTAACCAGTGGGGACATGTAGCATATAGATGTCCAAGGAGGCAAAGTGGGGAACAAAATGTCAGGGAGACAGCAAGTGGGAATAACAGAATGCCAATAGTAAGTTGTCTGGAGACAAGAGGGGTACTAAACTACCAACAGAGTTTATATCCAATCTTGGTGCATGGGAAAAAGGCCATTGCCAAAACAGAGAGAGACAGCCTTTGACATAATCATTGTGAAGCCTACAGTAGAAAGACTGGTCACGTACTGCATCTTGCCTTGCCCCAAGTTATGTTATTAGGGAACAGTAAATTCTCTTTGATTCAGTCAGGAATATAGTGAAGCTTAGGTTACAGACTGTTTACTTTATTTGTACGAGTCTGGCCATCAACATTTTCAATATTTTCTGTGGTTTACTGTGAATATATATTCAGTACTTTCATGTTCTTTTATTACTTATTCTTAAATATATTTAAAACTTTAATCATGGCTGATCATTGTAGAAAGTACTTAACCTTTCATTGGACACCCTTTGTTAAGGATCTTAGAGTAACTGTTTGTAGAGTGTCTGGTGGCAGTGAATGTACTTTATAGTCTGGGCAGAAGGGGGTATAGCTAGTAAATCTGTGCCAACTTTTCCCACTACCTGTGGCAGGGACACAAAGCACTGGGTTTACAGAGAGGGTGCTGGGGGACTTGGCTTGGACACTCGGCTGAGGACCTAACCCTACAGCTGTACCAAGGCAAGTCTTATTGGGAATCTGGAGGAGACAGATATACTGACATCCAGACCCTGGGCTGAATGTGTTCCCCTTGTACTAGATCCAGACAGATCTGCGTCTGGAAATACTGAGTGTATCCATTTGAATTCCAAGTATACATTCCTCTCTAGTGTCAGTGGGGAGGATTCAGGCTTCTTGATTACTGGCCCAGTGTGAGGATGACACATAGTGTTGCCCATCACATATTGGCAGCAGTGGTGGGCGTCACAAGGTACAAATCAGGGAAGCAGTGGAGGAGAGGTGGATGGAGACGTGAGGGGCTGAAAAAAGATTTGTAAGGAGACAGAAAGATGAGGGAAGAGGCAGTGTAGGAACTTGAGGAGAATAAGGACAAGTTCACAGGGGCAGATAAAGAGAAGGAAGCAAAGGAGAGGGAGAAGGAAAAAGAAGGATGCAATGAGAGTCACAGAATTTTAACTCAACAGAAACATCAAAAGCTGCATACTTACGAGCAAAGATTTAAAGAGAACAGCTGTTGAAAGAAAACAATAGATGGGAACAAAACAGAAAACTAGAAGCCCCTTAAAGAATTTTTGCTAAACTACGATGAAGGAATAAATCAAGGGACAGTAAAACAAAGGGAGGCTAATAGTCTCAAGGTATGTTGCACCTGTACATTGTATTCCTTTTTTAAACAAATTTATTAAATTAATCACATTTTTGAAGTGTGACATAAGTTTGCATGAAATACATTTAAAACACTGAAGAACAGAAATACTGAATTGCAAAAGATAATACTCATTTTTCAACCAGGTAGGCCCACTTGCCAGAGTCCCTTTTCAGGTGTGACCCTGCAGCAATGTCTGGTTAAATGACTTGCTCAAGTTCACACAGACTGAGGGAATATGGACCTCATGGACAATCAACCACAACATGTTGAAACACAAAACACACAAAAATGCAATGCACATTCTATGTGTGTGGGGGGGGGGGGGGACGACAAGCTCCCTGCATTTTCACACCCCCTGCTAATTATATATATCAACTCTGAGAAGGTACTACAGTGGGGAAAGGGGGAAAATACCTTGTTGTACTACGATTACATCAACTTACTGTTTTTGATCTTTTGTGGTCAGTCTTTTCCCATTTGGTGTTTGAACCGTTCAGCATTTTATATGCATTCCGTTTGCATACACTGTAACTAGATAAATGACATACGCGCTGCCATCTTTAACCATCATCTCTGAAGCATATACCAGTAGCTTCCTTTATGAGGTGCTGTTTTAGTTTAGATTTAAAGAGGTTTATTGTGTTTCCTGCCCTGACATCTGCAGGCATGTTATTCTAGACAGCAGGTCCCAGTTTGGAGAATGCTCTTTCCCCAACTGGAGTTTTACAACAAGGTTTAATGACAACTAGTGATTCAACGACGGTTTCCCTGAGGTCACATACTTTTTATCTAATATGCAATTTCTCTTTAATGGGAGAATATTGACCAAGTTTGATTAGTTTAAATAACTGTACCCCAATTAGAAGTTTTGCTCTGTTATGTTTTGGTAATCAACAGAATCACTCCATCAGGATACAATGATGGGTGTTGCTGCCAGCCATGAATACAAACCTGCAGAATTTGTTTACTTCTCTCTAGAGAGTTTGTGAGTTTTGTTAGCTGTGTAAATATTATGGGGAGGCCATATTCCAGTTTAGGCATTACCACATTTCTGATAAGAATGTTGTGATGAGGGTGAAATGATGTGAGATATTCTATAGCATAATTTTAGCTCAAGTGCTCTGTTTACAATGTTATCTGTATGTTGTGGGACTCTAACTGAGGGGTCCAATATTAAACCAATATATCTCTGCTCAGTAACCTGTGATAAGGGTCTTCTGTTGCTATCAGTAATTAGTAATGGAGGTATGTTTTGCAGTCTTTTGGCACTTGGCATACAGTAAGACACTGGATGTTGATGTGTTAATCAAAAGTCTGTTTTGTTGTGTCCGGTTACAAAGTTTTGTAAAACAAAGATGGACCCCTTGCTAGAGGCCAGTGTAAGACTGTCTACAGATTACGTTTTACCTTTTTCTTGTTGAAGGTGTACAATTTCAGAATCTGTACACTAAATGCAGCCATATTTATCTCAGAGCTGATTAAAATAAACACCAAAGGAATATAGCAATTCAAATAACAAACTGCTACAAAAAAATGGAAGCAGCTTTAAACAGATATTCAGATGAAGTGACAAAACTACAAATATCAGAGGATGAAATAAAAAAAAGGCTAGGTGAATATGAAACTGCTCAAGAAGTGACGTTTTAAAAAAATTGTAGAATTAAGACAACAGAGCGTTTAGTGAAAACCTGAGACTTTCTGTTATAGAAGAGAAGCTGGAAGGAACAGACTTTTGCGCTTGTATACAGCTCAGCAAGCTCCTGCCTGGTGCCCTGCAGAGTTCTACAGCAGCAGCAGAAAAACAAGAGAGACTTTGGAGTGATTAAGTATAATTTTTCTGCATTTTCTTGCTGCCTTTAGTTAATTCCGGCTAAAAAGCTGATTTTTTTTTTTTAGAGTTTCTGTGATTTAAAAAGCTTGTTTCAGCTATATATTGCACTTATTTTACTGCCTGTACTTTAACAGTCATTTTTGTGTTTAAATTACCTGTTTAACTGTTGTAGGCTACACACTCAAAAGTGTGAGAGACATTTCTGTGCATTTAAAGTGTTTTTTTGATTGTATCTGTTCTATTTTCTGAAAAAAAAATACTTGTTTTCCCACCTTTCTAAGTTGGTATAGTCCAGTTTACAGGTTAGAGCTGAATTCAGGGCTGTGTTACAAGTTTCTGTGTTTGCCCATACCTTACTTGGATAGAAGGAAGTTTCTCTGTTCACCTGTGAGAGAGGGGAGCTTTGAGCAGCCTATTTGTTCCTGGAGGAGTGGTTTCAGCCCAGAAATTAGTATTTTATTGGCCATTTTGGGCTAATTTCTCTCTCTTTCTTTTCCCTGCTATAAAACCTGTATTTGTGCAGTTTTGAGGACCGGGCAGAGCTGGTTAGCTAGGGTATAACTATTCCTGGCTCCACAAAGTCTACTGTTCAATTTTTCCCCTTGGAACTAGACAAAATTTCAACTTAAGCATGCAAACCATTCACTTCCCAGCCCGGCACTTGCTCAAAACTCATAGCAAGCACTAATAAACCTTAGCAATAGACACCCCCCCATACTGTAGAGAAGAACAAGGCTCTCTATTCAACCTTATCAGCCAATCAGTAAAACGGTTCACTGTACCTATCCAGACATGTCCAAAGGCAGTTTCAGGTGTACTCTCCTGTCCAACTGGTGAATCTGGGCATTTTGAGGCAATGTCACAACTGCCTCATGTACACAGACAACTCTCTGCTCCTACCACCAAACACTAATACATGCGAGAGATGCAATTATACAGCCAAACTGGAGGCTAAGCTTTCTCAACCCAAGACTGGACCAGACAGTCAAGAGGAGAAGAAAATTACTTGCATCACACCACCAGTCTCACATAAGACCTATGAAACCAGCACCGGCAAAAAAACACACATAAATACACAAAAACATACTTGGAGGCTCTAAATAAAAATCTGCAAAAGCAGCAGAGACCTCCAAAGCAGATATCCAAGCAACCTCCACCCCCCCAACACAAACCATGAAACACATACTTTACAAAACCAGTGTGCCACGCAATCACAGCACGTAAGGCAAAATAACATACCTAACACACTAGTAATAGGTGACTCTATAGTCAGGCATAATGATGTCCCACTCAATAGGCTGAACAAGGAGAAGGTTACTGTTAGCTGCCTGTCGGGTGCCAGGATCTGCCACATAACACAAGCACTCAGGTCACTCCAGAACAAGTGCAACTCTGTCATTGTCCATGTTGGTGTGAATGACCTGAGCCGTACCTGCCTGGACTACAAGAAAAGGGACATAGAAGAGCTCTCTGATCACATAGCCTAGGCTGGTATGACCCTGACCCTGAGTAGCAGCCTGCACAAGAATAATACCACAGTACAAGGAAAAAATTATCAATTTCAACAATTGGCTAAGCTTCTGGTGTCATTCAAAGGGGATCCAGTGTCTGTTAGCCTGGTATGACATGCTCGACTAGCCACACTGCTTTGCTAGAGATGGCTTGCACCTGTCATCCTTAGGCTTTCAAATACTGGCCAAGGCTCTTGTCACACCCATAGTGCCTTTTTTAGGCAAGGCTCAAAAGACAAACCCACCGCCATAAATAACACAAGTAACAAAAAAACTGAGTGTAATGCTACTCAATGCCAGAAGTGTAAACCTCAAAATGCATGCACTCGAGGCACTCCTTAGTATCCAGAAAATTAATATCTGTGCAGTAACAGAAACCTGGTTTAAGGCTCCAGAGCACCCCAGCACTACCAGGCTACAACTCATACCATACATTTTGGCCACAAAACCCGGAACGAAATGCAAAAGGCGGGGGTGTATCCATATTCATCAAGGATACTCACACCTCCAGGTTAGTGGCACAGCACGATGCTTCAGATATCATCCACGTACAACTAACAGGAAAAAAATACAATTCAAATTGTAGCTTGCTACAGATCACCCACCATGTCCCATGACCCCCATTCCGCATTTCTGGAAACACTGGGAAACATAAAGGTCCTACCAAACACCCTGATATTAGGTGATGTCAACTACCCTAACATTAACTAGGAGAACTACTCAAGTACTGACTCCCTTGCCCAACATTACCTAGAAATTATAAACTCAAACGCCCTGGATCAACTGGTCAACATCCCCACCAGAGGTGGCAACATACTGGACCTGGTCATCACCAACATGGGCAACCTGCATTCCACACTGGAGGTAAACCCCTCGCTGGTTAGATATGACCATAAACTAATCACTCTGGATATCCACATTCCACCCCCACCCCCCGGTCAAAGAAACCACCATGAAAAACTTTTCAAAAGCAAACTTAACATTACTTAAAACTGAGGTGGAAAGTTTCAAAGCCCCCATGCTAAAGGAAAATGATGCCCAAGCTGCAAAATCCTTTACTAATGCACTCTACGAACACCTACAAGAATGCATGGCTCGGGCTATCCCAAGCAAAACCAAGACTCACTCCTTCAAGAAAAGGAAACAGGTCTGTTGTACCCCTGCCACAAACAAACAAGCTATACAACAGAAGGAGGAACCTAGTACAGAAAAGTGTAAAATCCCAAGAAGGGAAGACATCCCTGATCAGTATCAGCAAGAAACTATGATTCCTCATAAAATAATCCAAGACTAGCTTCGAAAGAAAAATTGCCAAGAACTCCAAAAATAACCACAAGGCATTCTTTAGCTATGTCAAGAATCTAAGTCGCAATTCTCAGATCTGCTCAGAGTTGGTGCAGAATGGCACTAAATACACTGAACCGACCAATATCGCCAACATCCTGGCTGACAGGTTCAGTGCAAACTTCACCCCCCTTTTTACCCCCAAAAAGGGCCCATAACCATACCAGAAGAATGTAGTACCCCTGAAATCACAGACACTCAGGTTAAAACAGCCCTCTCCAAAGCCAAAAACAGAGCATCAATGGGACCGGACGGTGTCCCAGGCTGCATCCTACACGAGCTCAAAGATGAACTAACCCCTCACCTAAAACACACTGTTCAAACTCATCCTCTCCACAGACTACGTGCCCTTAGAGTAGCACACAGCAATGGTTATTCCACGCCACAAAGGTGGAGCCACAACAGACCCCAGGAACTATCGCCCTATATGCCTGACTAGCTTGGTCTGCAAGGCTATGAAGCGCATCATCATGGATCTCATTAACAGAGACATTGGGAACCTCCAAACACTGGACCCTACCCAGTTCGGCTTTGTTAAGGGCAGATCATGCCTCCTTAACCTATTGGACTTCTTTGAGACAGTTACCAAGGCTATAGATGAGGGAAAGGTGGTCCACACAGCCTACCTAGACCTCGCAAAGGCCTTCGACACCATTCCCCATTCTGGTATTATAGACAAGCTCACCAGCCTAAACATAAACCCCTACATCACGAGATGGGTTGCCAACTGTCTCACAAACAGAACCCACATGGTAAGAGTGGCGGGAGCTAGGTCTGACTCTAAACCGGTTACAAGTGGCGTTCCCCAGGGCTCAGTCCTAGGACCCCTCCTGTTTGGCATATACTTCTTAAAGGTACAGGCAAGCACAGGAGGACTATGGCTGACCAAGTTCGCAGACGACTGCAAACTAGGGGCTATAACTGACTCTCCAGCTGACACAGACATCCTCTAAAAGGGTCTCACTAAGACAGATACCTGGTGTCAAAACCATGGCCTCAAGCTAAATGCCAAAAATGCATAATCATCCCCTTTGGAAAAAACAAAGTACCCACAAACTACCACATAGGTGGTAGCCCCCTAAATACGAAGATGTAATAAAGGATCTGGGGACCCAAGTAGATAGTAATCTCTCCTTTAACAATCACATTGCCAAAGTGGTTAGAAAATCCTTCTATGTGGCCCACCTAATCACAAAAGGGTTTGCATCCAGATTAAAAGAGGTCATTGTGCCCCTCTATGCATCACTCATCAGACCTATCATAGAGTACAATGCCCCATTTGGGATGTACCTTACAAGACACCTGCAACAGCGGGAAAGACCACAGAAGTACCTCACCAAGAGGATCACTGGCCTCAAACAGATGCCCTATACAGCTCGACTGAAGAAACTCCAGCTGTACTCTGTTGGATACCGCCTACTCAGAGGTGATCTCTGCCTGACATACAAGGCCATGTCCAATCCAGAATTGATGGACATGCTTCACCTAAAGAAAACCATATCCCCTCAAGCTACACGCTCTAGGGATCTAAACCTCACCACAACAATAAATAGGACGTGGTGGAGGGATGGATTCCTGACCCAGAGACTTCCCATGCTCTGGAACAAGATTACAATCTACATTAGGCAGAGCTCCTCGCTAACACTCTTCAAGAGAAAACTTGACGAGTGGATGGGAAACAGAAAGTTTACCCTGGAGATCACTTCAATGGCTCTGCTGGACAGAGGCACAGGGAACTAAATCTAAGGGGGCAGCGAAAGCCAACACATTCCGGCTAGGCTTATAAATGCCTTCGGGCAGACAGCCTACTACCTACCTATGAACCTATATTAATCTTATGAAAGCACAAGTAAGCAACAGGACAAATATTCCACAGCAGGAGTTGTCAAATGAAAGGGCACATCATGTGTATGCTCTAAACACGGCCATGACATTTAGAACCACAGACAAAGAAATTCAAGGTCAATTGTTCCTATTAGGAAGGTAAAACTTCAATATTTGAAGAAGTACATAGTTTTGTGTCAGTATTAAGTTAATAGGTTTTAGGGGCATATTGGAGGCGTTTTTCTTTTTTCTTTTTGTTTGACGGCATTCAATGAAAAGATGTGACATAGGCTCAAATGGATACGACAAGAAACTGTTTAAAAGATTACCCTGCCAAACAGTGTATGCACGTAACAAAAGCTGGAACTAGACATCCAACAAAAAAGCTAATGCACACAAATGGTGGAAATAACTTTTTAGCATAATGATGCTTTCTGTATTATCTTTAAATGTAAATGATCTTACAAATATACACACAAAAAAGAAAAAGTAGTGAACTATATTAAAAATGTAGAGTACAAATAGCTATGCTATGGGAGACACAATCTGAAAAAATGAACATGTAAATTTGATAAAGAAAGGTTTTCAGGATGGTTATTTGGAGAAATACCTTGAACAAAGAAAAAGAGCAGTACTTGTATTAATTGCAAGAGGCGCTTCAATAGCGATAGAAGAGGACAAAAAGAGAAATAATGTTAGATTTGTAGTACTAAGGGGCTACTGGCAAGGGAGGAGGATTACATTGGCATGTATTTATAGTCCACCTAAAACTGCTATAATGGAGCTTAAGAAAATACTGGGAGAAATAATCAGCTTTCAGTGAGGCGTATTATAGGTAGGGACTGGAACTTGATTTGCAGCAGTGAAGATGTACCTGGAAGGCTCAGAATGGAAAATATAATGAAGGAAGGGAAATTTCTGAAGAAATTTATGACAATATTGGGCACGCAAAATGTGAACTTAGTAGTAGGAGTTCAGAGTGAATTTACACACCATTCCCCAAAATGCAAAAACTGGGCTAAGCTAGACAGAACTTAACATTTCACAGGAACGTGCATTTAACTGAAGGTCTTGATATGCACCCAATAGCTATTTCAGATCATGCACCGATAATAGCTAAAATAAAAACACAGAGTAATGAAATAAAACTGAGACAATGGAGCTTACCCACCTATCTGTTGAAAACAGAGAAGTTTAAGGAATGGGCAGTGGAAATTATTTGGGAGTTACTACAGAAGATAGAAATTTCTTCTGAAAATATAGCTAGGAAATGGGATAAAATTAAAGTGGATTTCAAAAACAGTATGGATATAAAAGAAATGGAGATATGGTTAAAAATAAGAATTATTCAGAGAAACTGATGATGGTTAAAATATTGCAGAATAGGGGAATCCTGAAGAACAGCAACTGCTTTCCTCGATAATAAGCATGAGTTTAGAAAGACTGCTTTTAAGCAACTTTTTTTGATAACTCCAGAGCACAAAACGTTTTAGCACAATGACTCAGGCAACAGAAAGTAGAAAGGGTTGTTGCCAAGCTTAGGGAATCTAGAACAGGGAAGATAACAAGAGATCATGTAGAGGTACTACAAATACTTTGGAAATTTATGAAAGTCTACATACAGCAGAGAAATACAGAAATCAAGAAAAGGTACAAATTGAAATGTTTATGAAAAAAATTAAATATGCCAAGGTTAGAGGTAGATGAGGCTTAATTACTAACAGTTAGGATAGGTGGAGATAAAAATGGTGATGCATAATCAATCCACAAGAAAGTCCTAAGGAACAGACTGTAGAAGTTTGGAAGCTAGGAGGAAAAAGAATGATAAAGCTCTGGAAAGTTTTGTTTAGCAGCATTTTAAGAAGAGGAGAAGCACCAACATCCTGAAAGAAAGCAGTGGTGGCTGTAATACCTAAAGATGGTAAAGACACATCAGATCCAACTTCATCCAGGCCCATTTCAATCCTAAACCATGAATATAACGTGTTTATGTCTATAATAGCTAAAACAATGGCAAAGGTAATGCCAAAATTGACAGATGTGGATCAATGTGGTTTTGTGGAGGGTGAAGAATACATTTGACAACATAAACAGAACACTGACATTACAGAGGGAAGCAGAAGGTAAGAAAATACCATTGTTGTTGGTGGATCTTGATGCAGAGAAAGCAAGTGACAGAGTAAGTTGGGAGTTTATGAGGAGGGCAGTGGAAGCATCTGCATTCCCTCATAAAATTATAAGACTGATTAGGAGGATATATGAGGGACTGTAGGCGAAAATTAAAGTGGATGGGTTCCTCTCTGATAATTTCTGTTTGAGCAAAGGAATCAGGCAGGGGCATCCTCCTTCACCTTTGTTATTTGCATTACATTTAGAACCATTGGCAAAAAAAATAAAGGACTCAAATTCCAGGATATAATTGGTATGGTTGTCAAGAAAAGCTGTCTATATTTGCAGATGACATTATACCTGATAAAACCCGAAAAGGACATTTCAGTGTTGTGGAACATTTTGAAACAGTTTTAAATCTTTTTGGGATACGACATTAATGAAGCTAAAACAAAGGCAATAGCTGTAAATTACGTATCCACAAATTGGTCCAGCAATATCCATATCTATGGGAACATGATATGGTCCAGCAATATCCATATCTATGGGGACATGATATGGTCCAGCAATATCCATATCTATGGGGACATGATAAGCTGAAGTACTTAGGAGGGATCTATATCACAATGTCGAAGACGCATTACTTTGAATGTGTCTTCATTGAACCCATAAAAAACGAAAACTGCGAAACTACATATTTCCCTGGGAAAGAAATTGCATGTCCAAAAAAAAAAAAAAATATATATGTATATATATATATATATATATATATATATATATATATATATATATATATATGAATATATATATAAATATATATATATATATATCTGAATATATATATATAGATATATATATATATACATACATACATATACATATATATATATATATATATATATATATATATATATATATACATATATATATATATATATATATATATATATATATATATATATATATATATATATATATATATATATATATACATACATATACATATATATATATATATATATATATATATATATATATATATATATATGGGGGGGGCTTTGCACCCCACACACCCCCCTACCTAAATATACCAACTCCGAGATCGCACTACAATAAACTACCGGAGACGGGCTCAGGGAATGAAATCGTTCATATGCCCCTTCGCTGTTTTCAGTTTTCGTTATTTTAAGTTTGGCGAAGACACATTCAAAATTATGCTTCTTCGATGATCTAATAGGAACCCACTTAGGAGTATGGATTAAAAAGGAGTCTGGTGTGGCAGCTAAGGATAAGTGGGAAGAGATTAGACAAAACATAATACTGAATAAAAAGTACAGTTTTGTACCTACCATAAATGTAGATGTTCAAGTGCTAATACAGCTGCATTCATAACAGATGGGTTTTCCTGCCGTCAGGCGGGTCCTCGGTTGGCCGAATTCCAAAGTCTAGGTCCGGCGTCGGTTGTCGTCGCTTCCTCCCTGACGTCAGTGTGACAGGGGTATAAAAGAACCAGCCAACGCCATTTTCTTCAGTTTTTCTTGCCCCAGATGTCAGGTGCCCCCAGAAGGAAGGCAATACATAAATTTATGTAATAATGCAATGCAATATAATAAAAAAAAAAAACAGTAGTTGCAAGCAAATACACCATAAATGAATACCCCAATCAGGTTGTATGAGGAGGTGTTAGCCATTAGGCCTGTCCCAAGAGGGGAAGGAGGGAGAGAAACCTGGACTGCAGCTGTATTAGCACTCGAACATCTACATTTATGGTAGGTACAAAACTGTACTATGTTCATCATGCATACAGCTGCAGTCATAACAGATGGGTAGAATCCCAAAGCTAAAAAAGGGGTGGTAGGCACTAGGTGGAACTAGGAGGAGCCAGGATGCCCTGCAATACTGCAGTGGCAAAGCCTGCTCTAGATTTGGAGTATAATGGTAGGTGATAGTGCTTGGAGAAGGTATGTACAGAACTTCAAGTGGCTGCTTCCAAAATATCTTTGGTGGGAACCCCCTGAGGAAAGCTGCAGAGGTAGCTGTGGTCCTTGTGGAGTGAGATCTGATGCCTGCAGGTACAGTTTTACCATGAAAAGAGTAACAAAAGCGTATGCAGTGGGCTATCCATTTTGAGATTGTTTGGAAATTGGCTTCCCTTGAGCTCTTGTAGCATAGGACACAAAGAGTTGCTCTGATTTTCTGAAAGGCTTTGTTCTGTCCAAATAATAACGCAGCTGTCTGTGGATGTCCAAAGAATGTAGTAGTCTCTCCCCTTTGTTTTGAGGATTAGGGTAAAAGGTAGGTAAGTGGATAGCCTGATTCAAAGCTACCCTGGATACTACCTTTGGCATAAAGGATGGATTAGTTCGTAAGGAAACTCTGTCCTGATGGAAAATGATGAAAGGCTGCACAGCCATGAGGGCTTGTAGTTCCGAAACCCTGCGAGCTGAGGTGATAGCCAGAAGGAAGGCTGTTTTCCAGGACAAATATTACAGTTCTGTTGAGGCAGCTGGCTCAAAAGGAGGCAAGGTCAGTTTTTCTAGAATGAAACTGAGGTCCCAAGCAGGTACTGGTTGTTTCCTTGGGGGTTTTATATTCTTAGCCCCTCTGAGGAACTGTCTTAAGAGGGGGTGAGAGAATAAAGGAGGATCAGTGTTGTATTCTGCAGATATGGCTGAGGCATGGATTTTGATGGAGGAGAATGAAAGTCCACTGCTTAGCATCACAGCTAGGTACTGTAATATTTGAGGTAAATTCAGTATTCCAGGATTCTGACCCTTTTTCTCATTCCAGGCACAAAACAGTTTCCATTTTGCGGAGTAAGCTTTTCTAGTAGAAGGCCTTCTGGCCTCCAAAATGACATCCTGCCCCTCCTTGGAGAGCAGGGTCTGTTGTGAAGTTAAGGAATCTTCCATGCGGCCAGATTGAGTGTTTTCAGCTGACTGTGAAGAGTTTTGAAGTTGTGCTGAGTCAGTAGAAGAGGCATTAGAGGTAGGATCCATGGTGGGGAATGCGTCAGGCTCCTCAGGAGTGGGTACCAGTGTTGTCTTGGCCAGTCTGGAGCAATGAGAATCATCTTTGGTCTGTCTGCTCTGGTTTTTAATAGAACTTTGGGCAGCAGAGGAAGAGGTGGAAAGGCATAAACTGTCATTGTTGTCCAACTGAAAGAGAGTGCGTCCACTCTTCAGGCCTGTGGATGAAAGGTCCTTGAGCAGAATTTTGCCAATTGGTGATTTCTGTGGGAGGCAAAGAGATCTATGTCTGGCCTTCCCCATGCTTGAATTATCTCTGTAAAAACTTGAGGATGCAACTTCCATTCATGTGGATCTGTCATATTTCTGCTTAGGTTGTCTGCCAGCGTGTTTTCCTTGCCTGGCAAGTACTGTGCTTGAAGTTAGATTTGTAATTCCAGAGCCATGTTCCAAAGAGACATGGCCAGCCTGCATAGGGGGTATGAATGGGTTCCTCCCTGTTTATTTATGTACCACATTACTGTGGTGTTGTCTGTCCTTATCAATAGCTGACCTGGATGCAGTAGGTTTTTGAAAGCTATAATAGCATTTATTACTGCTAGCATTTCCTTTTGACTGATGTGTAGGTGATTTTCTTTTTGGGACCATTTGACCTGAATGCACCAATCTGTCATGTGCGCACCCCAGGCGTAGTCCGAGGCATCTGTTGTGATGACTTGATTTGCTTGAGACTTGCAGAATGGGAGACCTGTGTTCCTTTGGCATGCTTGAGCCCACCACAGAAATTCCTTTTGAAGACATGGAATCAGTGGTATTATTGTTTCCAAACTGTGGCTGTGTTGAGACCATAGGTTTTTCAGGTACCATTGAAGTTTCCTCATATGCAGCTTTGCACATGGGATTAGTAGGATGCAAGATGCCATGAATCCCAGAGCCTGCAGGATTTTCCTTGCAGTCAGCCTGGTGAAATTTGCTAGTTTTCTGAAGTATTGAGTTAGTTGCCCCTGTTTCTCTGGCGTGAGGTAGGCCTCTGGGTGTTTGCGTCAAAGTTGGCACCCAGGAAAATTATTGTTTGAGAGGGTATTAGCCTTGATTTCTTTTTGTTGACTGTGTATCCCAGAGAATTCAACAACATTATTACAAAAGCCAGATGTTTCAGAAGTATGTGCTTGCTGTCCGCTTGGATCAGGCAGTCGTCCAAATATGGGTATATTTGTATCCCTTGAAGTCTGCAGTAGGCAATTACTGATGCCAGGCATTTCGTGAACACTCTGGGTGCAGTAGATAAGCCAAAGGGCAATGCAGAGAATTGATAATGGGTTGAACCTGCAAGAAATCTGAGGTATCTTCTGCAATCTTGTCTGATTGGGACATGCAGGTATGCCTCCTTGAGGTCCAATGTTACCAGCCAAGACTCCTTGCCCAGCATGGGAAGAAGCTGCTGTAATGTGAGCATCTTGAATTTTGGCACGAGTAAAAATGTGTTTAGGATGGATAGGTCCAAAATAGATCTCCAATCTTTTCCCTTCCTTGGTACCAGGAATAGTCTGGAGTAAAAACCTTGACCCTGTTCTTGTGCAGGTACCTCTTAAATAGCTTTCATGTCCATGAGATCTGAAATTTGTTTTTGTGCCTCTGCCCTTTGATTGTGTGGCAGGTTTGGCATGCCTCATATTTGGAAGGGTGTGAAAGTGGAATCTGTAGCCTCTCTGTCTATAATGTCCAGGATCCATTTGTCTTTTGTGACAATATGCCAATTTTTCAAAAATAATGTAATTAAATTTTTGCCAAAATAGTGTTGGGCGAACTCCGCCCAACGCTTAATAGTGCGTCTGTTGAATGTAGCACAAAAACGACAGGCCAAGACGTCGTGGTCTGGGCCTAAGCAAGGAATGCAGAGGGAATGAAAATCCTTATGCGGTATTTGTTTCCCACATGAAATGCAATTATTAACTTTGTCTGACATCGGTCTGAGGCAAGAAAAGTTTCCCCAATGGGGTACTTAGCTTTCAAGGAGACATCGGTTGAAAAATATTCGTAATCTCAGGAGCTGGCCGACTGGCACTTGCGAACTGCTTCTGCTTCGGGCACCGCGTGGCAAGAAAGACTGAAGAAAATGGCGTCGGCTGGTTCTTTTATACCCCTGTCGCACTGACGTCAGGGAGGAAGCGATGACAACCGACGCCGGACCTAGAATTTGGAATTTGGCCGACCGAGAACCGCCTGACAGCAGGAAAACCCATCTGTTATGACTGCAGCTGTATGCACAATGAACATCTGAGAAAATGCAAGCTTTGTTGTATAGATATGGATAGCAAGATACATAAGCAGTTAAAATATTTTTAGTACGTTATACACAGGTCAGGTGCACTTCTATCAACCAGAGGAGAAGTTGTGGATAGCAATTAATAAAGAGCTGAAGGATTTTATCTGGGAGGGGAAGACAGCAAGAGTCAAGTGAGATAAGCTGATTCTTCCAAAAGAAGAAGGCGGTTTGGGATTACCCAGTTTGAACGGGGACTTCACAGCTACACAGTTAAGGCTCCTATACATAGCACAAGCAGAAACCTATGATTCAAAGTGGAAAAGGATGATGCCGAAACAGGGGAGATCCTTAAGAATAAAGGACAGACTGGGAATTTGGATGCAGAGCCTTAAGGGAAATAAACAATAACCATAAAAAATATTATAGTTATAAAGTAGCAAAAGTATTCTAAGAGCTAAGCCAACACGGGAATGGAGAAAGGAGATTCTGCCGATAGGGGCGATTGCAATTAGGGATACAGACAATAGGCAAGAAGGGGCTGGAATTTATTGGCGAAAACTAGCAAAAAAAACAAGGTATTGGGAACAAATAATTAGTGAGGGAAAGGTAATAGAATGGGAAGAGGCCAATAATTTATTGGACTGCAGTCTAGACACTGCCTTATCTATTAAACATTGATATCAGAGTATCAGCAAAGAGAAAGAAATAGGGGATCCTAAGCAAAAGACCGGCATTGGTAGACATTTTAGTAGAATCTACAGCAGAAGCTGCTGTTAAAAGGGAATAATTAGTGCAGCATACAAAATACTGCATGATAACTATAAGAATTAAACAGAGGAGGTTAGAAAAGATTGGGAAGAGAGACTGGATAAGTAATTCACAAAGAAACAATTGGGGGGGGGGATATATGTATGTCTCCCAAATATGCAACAAATTCCAGAAAATGTAGGATCTATGCTTGAAAGTGTTTATATATACCCCAAGTAAACTCCAAAGAATTTTTCCTTGTGGAGACAGCAAATGTTGAAGGTGTGGCAAGGAAAAAATAGCTAACTGGCAACATATTTTCTGGGAGTGTAAAAGGTCGGCAGACTTTAAAAATTCACTGCAGTCTACTCTATCAAAATACTGTTTAAGCAAACTGGTATGACTAAGGAAATTATTTTTTTTCTAGCTGCAATACAGAATCTGAATTGCCTAGGCACAGTAAGGTCTTGCTGAATATAATTATGCTGGTTGCCAAAAAAACAATTACTAGAAAATGGAAATCAAAGTCTAAACCAACTGTACTGGAAGTAGTTGATACAGTAACAGAAATAAAACAACTGGAAATTGGATATTTAGAAAAGGGTAATGGCAAATTACATAAAAAATGGAAATTGTGGGAACAACACATGCAAACGAAAAATGCGGTTTAAAAGAAGGCAGGATCTGAATGAGCTATGTAATTTCTGACTAACAGTAACTGGATAGATTAGGATCTAAATGAGCTTTGTAATGTCTAACAATAACTGGATAGATTATACGTGATGTGTAATGTTTGCAACTAAAATTATGTCAGTATGGTCTGTTTTCATGTAATACTGCCTATGCCATCATGGATAATTTAATAAAGACTTTTCTTGTTTACTTTAAAAAAACTGGCCATGAAAAAGCAACCTAGACCTATAATAGTAAAGATGCAATCCTACCAGCAGAAGGAGTTAATTCTGACAAAATTGTGGCAGAAGGACAAAGTACTAAAAGTGGAAGCCAGTAGAGTGCTTGTGGAAAATGATTACCCACTGTACACCAGCCAGAAGTGGAGTAAACGTATTCCACTACTCGGGGAATGTTGAGAAGCTGCCGTGAGACTCAAACTGCTGTGCCCAACTATTTTCAGAATATCCTTTCCTGGAGGAACAAAATCATCTTTGATGCAGAGCATGCTAAGAAAGAAATACAAAAGTTTGTCCAACAAAAGTGAGTTATGAAACAGAAAGAGATTCTCCTTCTTGTTCTTCTGGTAATAAAGACCACAGAGAGACTGTGCCAGTGAAACCTTTTCCAATGTTTCAATGGAAAATACTTGAGAGAGAGAAAAAAAGCACAAGGGTTGACTAGAAGACCTGGCAGTACATTGGAAAAGGAGCAGAGATTGGATTAGGGAGATGGAGATCAAGAGGAATAAAACCAGTAACTCAGAAACTGACAAATAAACAAGGGATTTCGCAAGCAATTATTCCCAACAGGGCGTGTGCTATAATGCCTGCCCAGGTGTGTCTGAGGCCCGACACTGTAGGCAGAGGGCCTCTACACCAATGGAAGGGCATTATTTCCACAATAACACACACCCTGGAGGGCATTATTGTACTTGGAGGATGGGCTGTCTGTAAAATTGATGTGTTTTATTTGCTTATTTTTTATTACTATATTATTTTTTATGTAGTTTTGATGTAAAGCAGTTCCTCTGCCCAATGTTTCAAAGTTGCTGTATCATATATAAAGGGTGTTGGAGGAAGCATTTTACATCCAAAATATATAATTTTTTAAAAAATATCTAAATATTTACTTCGCTTTTTGGCCCCTTACCCTAAAATGTGTGGTTTGTTGCCAGTCATTGGGAAATGAAGTCACTAAGTAATGACATATATTTGATTTTCAGACTATTTCCTTCAGAAAATTTGTGCTAACACAAATCCTGTTATTTAAGCTACATTGTAATTTTATAACATTTAAAATCTGTTCTTATTTTTGAGCTTTTGTTCCCCTTCATTTTAGCCTTTAACCAGATTTCTTGAACGAAAAGGTTGAGGGGTATGCAAATCTCTTTATTGCTGCCACCACTGGTCCATTGGTCTCACTCTCTTCTCTCTCATATACACAAACACTTGCACTTCAGAAAATGCATACTAACACAAATCCTATTATTTAAGCAACTTTGTGATTTTTAGAACAGGAATATTTAAAATGTTTCTATTTAGAGCCTCTGTTCCCCCTTTATTTTAGGCTTTATCCAAATACCTTGAACTAAGAAGTGAGAGGTACACAAGCCTCATAACAGCTGCTGCTGCCAGTGCTTGGTTACTTTCACTCTCCCTCACTCAGAAACCTTGCTTTCATGCACACATACTCTCACACACAGAAACAAACACACTGTTTTTGTTTTTTTCTTTTTTCATTTATTTTTAACACTCACTAAACAGCAAAGGAGCTACTTAGGAAGTGTAAAACATCTTGATGGATCTCACTCTTACTCACACACACATGCATACACAGACACACTTTTTTTTAAAATTTTCTTTTTTTATATATTTCACACTCGCTAAACAGCAAAAGTGCTGCTTAGCGAGCATAAAATAATGGTGGCCATTAGCTTTCTTTCAGTCCAAGCTTCACAGCAGCTTGATATGCTGCTGTAAAGAGATGGACTCACTTTTCAGTGGGAATTATCGATAGATTGACACCTGGCTGGAGAACATTAATTCTCCACTCAGGATGCCCGTCTACAGGTTGCCCACTATCTAAAAAAGCATTAATTATATTTGTGAAACATCTCAGAATTACAAAACCTGGAAATATTGTACTTTTTGGCTTTGTTAAACTTGTGGGGGACTCTAAAGCACATGCCCCACTTCATGCTATTAATGTTTGGGAAAACATTTATAAGGGGGGAAGAGAAAGGAGAGATTTATGTGTAAGCAAAATAAAAATTTGTTCTTAAAAGTAGTATTTTTATAATGCACACTATAACCTGCATGTTATAAAGTAAAGTTCTCTCAGTTATTTTCACGTGTAATGGAGATATTAAAGTAAACAGGCACCCCCGTTTTTTTTCCTCCTCCTTTCTTTCCCCTTGTTTAGTTTTAAGAAATATAGGCATTGCAATGTAAAAAAGAAGAAAGGTTTGGTCAAAAGAACATGATTCAAGAAAAAAATGATGTGCTTTTTCTCACTCTTGCATAGGGCAATGATTGGATTAAGGCGTTTAGCTTGATCTAGTAACAAATTTTAAGAGAAAGCAAATAAATAAAAAAAAACATTGAATATAATAAAAAGTTCCTCTAGCAAAATACTGCTGGTTTAGCTTAGTGGTATGTTGCTCTGACTATAGTGCACAAGGTTCCGAGTTCAAGACTTGGTAGTGAAATGCATGGTGGTAATGACATTTTGATGGGAGAAAGGAAATTCACTCCAGGGATCACGTCAGTCTCCCTGCTAGACAGGGGTCCAGAAAGTAAATAGTGTGGGAAGAAATAGCCAGGGAAATGTTATGGCTAGGCTTGTATAGGCCCTAGGGCCAATAGCCTAGTACCAACCTATGAGTGCTTGCACAAGCAAGTCTGTATTTCTTATACGATAAAGAGCAATAAAAGCAGAATATTTCTTTGTTTCAATGGCTAGGTGTTAATGTTTCCTGAAAGCATTCAAGTGTTTTCCCAGTCTGGGAGAGCAATGAAGATAAGACAAAAACAGACAGCACTTAGTAGAAGCACAGACTGTACCATGTGATTTAGAATGCATAACATTCCTTTTAGGTTCCTTTTAGGTTAATCCAAGTCTAAGTGTGGCTGATGTTTTCATGTATATAAATGTATGATTGCCTATGTCATAAGTGATAAAAAGATGTTTCTTATTAAAAAAATAACACTGTCTAATCTTAGATGGCTAGGCCTTGAGACTACACAGTATGTGGTCATACCTCTCATCTGTCCCGGATTCTGACTCAAAGTTTAGCTCTGTCCCTCTTAATCCCTCCTAAAACTAGTGACTTTTGGAGGAAAGGTGGTGAATTACACTTAATGAATAATGACAATAATTAAGAGTTATTGACTTCTTTTACTTTAGAAAATGTGTATTATACATATGCTCTGATTCTGTCAATGTTTCAAGTTAATAGCACTAATATTTTAAAAGTGTCCCTGATTGTCTCTGATTTTTTCTTGAATTGTCCCTGATTCTGTTGAAATTTGTCCCCGATTGGTTGAGAGGTCTGTATGTGGTACTGGGGCTACTGCTCCTTCTGAGCCGTTTATAAAACAGCACTGATTTTTTTTTTAATTGATAAGGCATACCACTGATGCTCTTTTCCCTCTTGAGGCACCGACACCTTCAGGCTGAACTTCACAGGAACTTTTCTGCCCTGGTGCTACAGCTCAAGGAATACAGGTTTGCCCTTAATAAGAAAGCATGATGCACTCTGGCTTCAAAGCAACACCTTCTACCCAATATCTTTACCAGGTCAATAATACCTAACATAATGTACTTGGGATTGTCAGAAAAAAACGGGAGCGCTACACCAAAGATGTAAAAACAACTAAGAACTTTAATAACAAAACAAAAACACGTTAAGCGCTTTCAGCGTGTGCCTTCTTCGGATCCTGCTGGGAAATGCTAAAGTCAACCTATTTAAAAGCATCATAGCAAACCAACTGAGCAATAATTAGAACAATTAAGCAAACAATTCAGTCACAACCATCACATGGCCCCTTTAGATAACACAGACTCAAAACAAAACCCCCATTTCCAGCAAAGACAAAAAGATATAAAATAAAAAAACTACTTACATTCAAAAAGAACTTGTCAACAAAATAAAAATTAGATGAAAACAAAATGAATAACACTTTCAATACTTGAAAATAACCCATGTTATAAAAAACTAATCTGAATATTAACATACTAAACCCAGGAGCCACCCATTGATGACATAAATCTCACTGAAGCTTCAATCTTAAAGAGACGAAGCACTCTAATAGCATTACTTACTAACACAGCACCAGAAATACAGGCTATGCTATAGTGAATCTACATCAGAACTTATGAACCAATCTTAGTTCTTTTAAGAACAGTTTGAGTGGAACCATACCATTAAGCTCTGGGGGCAATCCGCTCTCAGATTCATTATCGATTTAGATTCTTCCGTTTCTGTCCTGTTAGTTATATCCCCTTCCCTTATTGTTAATCTAACCATTGAGAGCACCATAAACCTAAAACCATGAGTAGCACTGTCTCTAATGAGTATACAAAGTATTGGTGACCACTTTATTGCGTATGTCAGAGTGGTGCTTAGAAATCCTCTTTCAACATCCTGTTAGTCTTGCCCACAAAAACATGGGCAAAGACTACAGGTAGCAATATAAACAACATTTTTACTGTTACAATTGGCATTCCCATGGAACTTATATTTTCTACCTGTTAAGGGATGAATAAAAACATTGCTGGTATTAATAACAGAACAGACTTTGCAACAGCCACATTTCTGGGTGCCAAAACGTCTGGACTCAAATTATTTTCACTTTGTTACACATAGATGATCCTCGGTTGCTGCCACATAGCAACCTCTTTCGATTTTTCTTATTCTTAAAAGTAAAACGAGGTGTGGCACCTACTATTTCTTTCAGCCTATTGTCAGATGTCAAAATAGGCCAAAATTTCTTGATGGTTTCACAAACCGTGGAATGATCAGTACTATACATAATACTGACCCTTACTATTCCTTCCTCTGTGCTAGTGGATGTTTTTTCATTAACAGTCTTTCCACTTCTCCTTCCATGGACTGCATGTTGGGAGTAGTAGGGCCTACCTTTATTCCCTCTCAACTGTCTCATAGTTTCTGTTGTTACGTCTTCTCTGACTGACTTGTAACCACGGTTCTTAAAACCTTGCAGCAATCTGTTATTTTCTTCAAAAAAATCATCTTGGGTGCATAATCTGGATACATGAGTGATTTGGTTATCAACCACATTATGGAAAATGTGCCTAGGGTGCATACTGAAAAAATGCACCATGTGGTTCCTCCACATAGGTTTTTGATACAGCATTGTATTGATCCCTTGAAAGGGATCCAATAAGATCTTGACATCCAGGAACTCAGTCTCTTCTCTAGACATTTTGACATCAAATCTCAGGAACATGGTGGTCTCTGTTAAGAAATCTACAAATTCCAGGACTACTTCCTCTCTTCCAGCCCATAAGATCATGATGTCATCCACAAATCTGTTATAACATTCTTTTTCCATTGGAAATTATCATTCGCTGCCCATAGCTCCTCCCATCGAGCTAGCACAAGACTAGCATAACTATTGGCTTCGTTGTTTTTACATTTATGGTGTAGCGCTCCCTTTTTTCTGACTCTTATTCTGTGGTTTGGGAGCGTTCTTCAGTGGTGTTCTTTTGATTTTGCTACAGTACTTGGGATTGTATCTGGACCACAAAATGTCCCCTTAACCATAATGCTTAAGTTCCTTCCACTGAAACCTTCCTGCAAGCTAGAATCCTTTACTTCCACTGAAACCTTCCTGCAAGCTAGAATCCTTTATCACATGAAGAAATGTCTTCTCCTTCATCAGAAGTTTGCATCTATCATACTAACAGTTATTCTTAGATTCACGGGTAAGTAGTAGGTTAGCTACCATTGCAAGCCGTTTCAAGCCTTGCCAATTTCCCTTTTTGTGCTCAAAATAACCTATTCCATTTGGGTATAGATTGGCCTTACCCACCCCATGGTCGATAATTATATATTACCACTAATAAGAATAACTGGGATCATACCACAGTTAATCTCAGGGAACGTATTGCATGGGATTAAGCATTTAGGAACTGTCTCTGTTCATTAGTTGTTCAGGGGGCAGTCCTGGGGTAAGTTTTCTGTTTCCCATCTACAGATCTAAGTTGTACTTGAATATGGGCAGGGATGAACTTTGTTTTATGGGGATGACGAGTTTGTTTCACAGTAGCAGTATTCGCTGAGAGCTATACCTACCCCTCCAAACCATTCTGTTGATGGTTGCAGAAGAGGTTTAGGATCTCTAGACGGAGTATTTCTGGTGCCATTTGACTTGATGTGTAGTAAATCCATTAATAATGGGATGGAAGATGCACTGTATGCCAGACACAGGTCACCTCTTACAGGGCTTTGAGTTGGTCCATGTAGGACATGTCGTTTAGGCCTTGTATCCCTTCAGTTATGTAGCTGTGTGGGCTTTCCAGCTGGTGCATGTGTCTGGATAGATACATGCCAAAGAGGGCATTATATTCAATGACTGGCCTAATGAGGGTTGAGTAAAGGAGAGTAACATCTCTAGATCACGACACAATCAATTTACTTATAAGATGTGCAATATAGAAGAGCTTTCATGTTGGTCAAAAGTTAGTTCACTGTCCACATAGGTTCCCAAATCCTGAACAAACTGGTCAACTCTCATGAGCATATTGTCAATGTGGTAGTTCCCTGGGAAAAAACTTTCCAAAGGAAAAACAGGTCATGCTGCCCAGAACATAACTATGTTGCTAGTGCTCACTGCAGTAATCACTACTGCAGCACACACTACCTGTGTTGAGGTGAATGTGGCTGGATATCGGTGTAACCTGCAGGCAGATATATTTTCTCTTTAGGCAGCTTGCTGGCATTCTCCAGTGGTAATGGCCATCCAGACTCCCAGAGTGATAACTCTTTCAGTGCTTGTTTCTTCAAAAGTGAGGACTTGGAAATCAGCAGTGGCAAACTTACTAAGTGGAACTCCTTCCTTGGTAAATTTCAGAGAAAAAAAAATCTATATTAACTACCAATACTTCTCATCCTCTTACAGAGAGCAAGAAATCTGGACAGAGCCCCTCACTGACTCTCTTTAAGAGAAATCTTGACGAGTGGATGGGAGATCGTAAGTTCACCCGTGGGATCTCTTCTGTGTCCCTGCTATACAGGGGCACAGTAAACTAACCTTAAAAGGGCCATCTTCTGTGACCTACTCTACAGAGGCACATTCAACCAATCTAAAAGGGTGGCGAAAGCCAAACACACTGGCTAGGCTTGTAAATGCCCCAGGGCAGATAGCCTAGTATCAACCTATAAACCTATGAATAATGGGGGAGAAAGACCCAAGAATAGGGACAATTTTTAAATATTCCTCTTATAAACTTCAAAAGTTGATACAACTATTGAAAGACTATATGCACTACACTTTCATCAGAACTGTAACAATACACAGCAAGTATTTGTAACCTCAGAGTCTCATGTGTTAATCAACAAGCAATGTATGCATGATGTCATGGGCAAATCAGCATGCATGTCAATCGTGCATCATTTGCATAGTACATCACAGGCATTAGGCATGTCAATTACTCCAGCCACACCCATTCATGAGCAAAACAGATGTTAATTTAACAAAGTAAAACAAAGCCAATACAGTAACAGGTTCTGCATTAGTGTGATGAGAGGCGGTACTACTGGCAGCACAGCTAGCTGGAATTTTGCAAATAATTATACATCATTTGTGAATATCAAACTGATTTATACAAGATGCTTGTGTTACAAATGTATTAGAACTGTGTGTCATGTGTATATCGAACTGATCTGTAAAGACATTTGTGTTGAAAAGTTATTCATAAAGTGCTTGTGTTTAAAATGCGTCCACAGTGTGCCCTACTGCAGAGGATATAAAATGTGCATGCACTACTTTAACTGTTTAAATGTATATGTTTTAACACAGGAAACTGGAATACAGGAAGTTAACCTCAGCCCAGCAAACTTTAAAATACATCTGAAATTAAATCACTTTATAGCTTAGGCCGTAAAGATGCCATCACACAGATTTCAATGCAGCCAGATACACAATGTCTGTACTAGGAAGCTTTCTGTATTGTCTTGTATTGTCTTTGGGGTGAACTAATTACTACTCTGGAAGTGTGGAGGTATGCAATTGTTTAATGACTTCCAGCACCTGCCACAGATCTGAGCAAAAGCCCTTGTGTGTAATTTTGCAGGTAAGTGCTAAATCCTGCCAGCTTCCAACAATGGGGGGGTCTGCGTGGGAACTAGACGTTAGGTGACCAAAAGTGATGACATTCTGCAAGTTATCCCAGAGGTAATATTTTAGATATTATTTTCAGAAGTCTCTTAGTGAGACTGAGCATTCTGTCTCGGGCCAGATAACAAGAACCACCGTTCACATCATCTGCCTTGCTCTATTAAGTAAGTAGGGAATAGTAATTCTCTTAGATTCAGTCAGGAATATAGCGAAGTTTAGTTTAGATATTTTTCCTTTGTTTGTTTGCGTCTGTCCTTCAATGTTATTTTAAAGATTGCCTGTTATTTTTAACTCTGATGTCACTGTGAATAGATATTTAGTATTGTCTTGTTCTTTTATTATTAAATTATATTTAAACATTTCATTGTGGCTGATCTTTGTAGATATATTTACATTTTGAGAGTATTTGCATATTCAATTGGTGACACTGTGTGGGCCACTCCCAACAGCCTTGCTTTTGATTAAACTACCATTTGTATTAGTATTAATACGACACAGTAAAACTGGACACCTTTTATGGGTTCTGGTAGTTACCTTATAGTCTGGGCAAAAGGGGGCATAGCTAGTAAACCTGTGCCAGCCTTTCCCAGGTGTGTGTGTGTGTGTGTGTGTGTGTGTGTGTGTGTGTGTGTGTGTGTGTGTGTGTGTGTGTGTGTGTGTGAATCAGAGTGTGTCGGCTACTTGGACAGGGACAAAAAGCACTGGTTAAACAGAGAGAGTGCTGGAGGAGTTGGCTTGGAACCCTAGCTAAGGATTCAACTCTATAGCTGTGCCACTTGGGAGTATTATTGGAGATCCGGAGAAAGAGGTGGAAACTAGCCTCGGACTGACTGTGTTCCCCATGTGCTCTTCAGAGAAATTGTGCTTGATGCAGAGAGCTGAATCTGGAGATACTGTGTGTATACCTGTCATTTACTCAGTGAATGTTTCGCACAGGTGCCAGTGGTGAGGTCGGAGGCTCCTTGATTACTGGCCCAGAGGTATAGGGTTGTCACAATTAGCATGAATTTTCTGAAGGGTATGAAATAGGAAACTCAAATGCCCATCATTATTTTCTGACTTCGTTCCTCAAATGACTTACAAATCACTTGCCAATAAAGAATAATTTTATAACGAACAGGGCCAAAACACGAGGCAAAAATCTGGACATTCTGAAAAACTCTGGACAGTTGAGAGGTATGTAAAAAAAACTACTACACAAAGTACAGATAAATCCTTCTCCTTTCCTGAATTTGTGTCTGAACTAGTGTTACGACCGGTTCATTTTTATGCATGGCCGACCTTAAGCATAGGCGAACTAGGCAAACGCCTAGGGCGCTGTACAGGTCAGCCTCATAAAGGGCGCAATTTTGCTTTTCTACTCCACTTGTTAATGTACTTACTTTTTTCTCCAATTCTCACCAC
Source organism: Protopterus annectens (assembly GCF_019279795.1). Classification (NCBI taxonomy): domain Eukaryota; kingdom Metazoa; phylum Chordata; order Ceratodontiformes; family Protopteridae; genus Protopterus; species Protopterus annectens. Next base: position 108,700,008 of record NC_056750.1, on the reverse strand, counting down.
CTGTACTGTAGCATTTGTGCCCTCCCCGCATTTCCGTAATCCAAAGCACATAGCACGCCTCCCTACTGTGTTCTTCCATTACCTCCCCCCTGCATCTAAGTGATCATTCAGTGGTGGTTGCTATTACTGAGATCGATGGTATAAAACTCAGATCACGCCCGCCTCTCATTCCTTTCTTCATTAATGAGACAGAGGCGGGTAGATCTATTGGCTCTCTTTACTTCCTGATCTGTGGACGTGCATGCTTCAGCGGCCTGGTACGGTTAACCACACAGATGACAAAGAGCGACCTTTTTTTGAATTTTTATTTGTGCACTTTGCTTGCCTAAGGTAAGCCATTAAGTTTAGAATTTGGACCCGATATCTGCTCACAGATCACGAATTTTGAATAGAATATCTGCAGCCAGTAATTGCTTTATTTTTATTAGTTCTTTTGTTATCAAGTTCTGGCAAGAATCGCAACTGGTAATAAATAGTTTGGATGCTTCAGAAACTGTAGTGTTTAAGTTGCACGACCGTAGTCTTGTATATTTTAAAGTATAATGTAAGTGTATTTTTATATATATTCTCTGATGTAGACAGGTTAAGTGAACGTGAACCATAGTATTGTATTTGGACACCTTTTGGCTGGTACTCACAGAATTGTAATGGGTATTTTAGTGTGTAAAAAATGCAACAAACTCCGCTGTATGGTACAATAAAGGCTGTCCTCCACCTGATATATTCCAAAAATTTGGCACACTGAGCGTAAACGAATACACTTTTATTCACAAAATAAAAAACATACAGATTGAGTGCGCTTTCATCTCATTAACTGAGACTTCTTCAGAATCAACCGCTACCAAAAATCTCATTGTTTAAATAACCTTCCACAGTACTCAATTGGTTGCCGTGACAATTAATGAATTACACCTACATAAGCTGATTTATAAATTGGTATACAATTCATTTCTCATATAAATTCCATATAATATGTATATACGACAACATTGTAAATGAATAAATAAAAGAAAGAATAACTCAGTTGTCAAAAGCTGGTTAAACTATCATAAATATAAATATGTGAAATACATCTAGCAACATACAAAATACATATAAATCCTATAAAAAATCCCATCTAAAACCTAAAAATCTAATAATGCAAAATGCTGTATCTGAAAAGGCTTAATGTAATAACAATAAATAGGCTTAATGTAATAACAATAAATAAAACAAATTGTAATGAGAAATGAAAATATATATATATGATTCTAAACATCTTAATGTACACTCTCATAGACCAGTGAAATGTATATAACTATAATTATGTAATGTATTCATATAAATACCACATCTAGTGTGAAATATTGTTATTAATAAATAAGACAAAATAATATTATTAGCAATATTCTCCTTATATTGTTCTCTTGGGATTCAATGACAGTAACTTCAAAGCTGGTTTTATAGAAATATGATCATTCATACCTGGATGGGAACAAGAATCTAATCTAATCTGCCATATCATTTCCCGATATTCCAGGAATGTCTCCCAGTCACCACCCCTGTCTTTCTGTTTTACCTCTTCCAATACCCAAAAAAATTTTATATTTATGTTCTTACATCTTAGTGTATGCCTATAAAGTGCATTATTTTCGTTCTTTTTATTGATATCCCTAATATGTTCATATATACGAATTCTCAAATTCCTTTAAGGTTTTACACGCATAGTATGCCCAACATGTCTTACAATATGCTAAGTAAACTACCCCTTTTGTATAACAACTGGAGTATTTATAACTCTTCAATTTGAACCTAATACTAGGAATCTTAAGTTCCTTTTCTCCCGCTATGAATGGGCATTGTGCACATCTACCACATTTATGTGTACCGACCTTTGCTTGTGCCCCTTCATTTCTCTCACCTCTCTTGCTCTCCAAAATATTTTTTAGATTCATGTTTCTCCTAAAACTATATTTGAGAGTTTGCTGAAAAATGTTTATTCTACTGGGCATTCTACTAAACATATTCCAGATTCCACCAATACATTTCTTCATCCATCCTATATCGGAGTAGTAGGTTAAAACCAACCGAGGAATTTCTAAACCTGATATCAACCTATCATTGTCTGTATAATCTCTCATGTTAGTGTCCCCCTCTATGTTTGTCTTTTTAGATGCACTAATAGCATTTTGTATAGTATTAATCGTCCCTCCATTCACCATTAATGGACCATAATTTGTATCTCTCTTCCTTATTATTTCTTTTTTAATGTTCCGAATCATCTTATCTGGATATCCTCTTTCCCTGAACATACAAAAAATTCAACCTCTCTGGTGAAGTCAGTGAAATCTGATGTCATTCTCGAGACCCTAATCATCTGTCCCTTCACAACATTCCTTTTGAGGTGGTAGGAGTAGTCACTATGATAATGGAGGTAGGAGTTAGAAAAACATTTCTTCCTAAAGATGTTGGATTTGTATATTTTTTTAGTGTAGTCCTTATTTATCCTAACATCTAAATAGTGTATTTCGTCCCTGTCACAATCAAAAGTAAATTGTAAGAAATTGGTACTATTATTCAAAAATTCCATAAACTGATTAATTCATGTGTCCCATCCCAGACGATAAAAATGTTGTCCAGGAACCGAAAATATCTCACAATGTATTGTTGAAATTTTGACCCAAAAATGTATGTTTGTTCCCAATATAACATTATTATATTAGCATAAATACGAGCACATGCTGAACCCATCACAACCCCATCCAGTTGATGGTAAATGTCCCCCTGAAAATAAATAAAATTATATTTCAGGACCAATTCCATGCTCTCAAGCACAAGTTTAAATTCATCAGGGTTCATCATGTGAAATTCAATAAGCATCTTTTCAAACCATTCCAGACCATCCATATGAGGAATTACTGAAAATAAATCTTTTACATCAATGGTTAGGAACAAAAAACTCTCTTGGAATGGAATAGCACCAAATTTCCTCAGAAAATCCCACGAGTCTATTAAAATATGTGGGTATTTCAAATGAAAATTTTTAAGCTTTGTATCCACATATATGGCTAGGGGTTGGGTTTTAGATCCCTGTGATATAACTATTGGCCTCATGGGAGGGTCTACAATTTGTGTATTTTTGGAATTCCAAAAATCTCCGGTAGGACTGGTTTAGATACTTTAAGAAAATTGAATAGATCTACATCAATAAGTCCCTGCAATACATTGTCCTCCAATATTAAGTCTATTCTCTTGTACAATATGTTTAATTCATTTCTAGATATAATACAATATCTTTTATCCGTATCCAGGATTTCAAGCATTCTCCTAGTGTAGTCCCAACAATCCATGAGAACCACACCTCCCCCCTTGTCGGGTTTCATAACCCTTATTCTACCATTATTATTTAGTTGTTGCAAAATTTCACTTTCTTCCTAAGTGAGATTGTTTTTCAACCTATTTATCTTCTCATATTCATCCCTAACCATGTTAAGGGTACACATTTCAAAATTATGGATATCCTGTTGCAAAGGTGGGTTGAATATACTTTGTCTCTTCAATTCATTTTCCTTATAGTATGTTTTATCTTGAAATAATACTGCCAGGTTTAACTTTCTTGTAAATAATTTGATGTCTATCACAATTTCATCTAGTCTTGGCTTTCTTATTAGTACAAAAGTAAATCCCTTAGTAAATAGTCCAAAAAATCCATTAGTTACCTCTAAATCAGTGTAGTTATAAATGTTAAAATTATTATGAATATGTATAATGGTCCTACTATTCTCTACTAAAGATTCATTAAAACTGACATCTTCATTTGTTGCCTCCAACAAAATTCCTTCTCTAACAGGGTTGAATAATGTCCCTACTATGCTAACACTAGAACCTGGACATATGTCAAAAGTATTAACAGGAGTAGGTATATCAATATTGATATCTATCTCTTGTACCTTCCTCTCCCCATGTGTCTTACAGAATGATTGCCCATCACCTCCGCATATGTCTGTTGACAGTTTTGATTCCTGATTCTCTCGGATCTTCTCAGTCCCTGTCTCTCCCCTAAAGGGTCCTCTGAATCACAGAAATCGGAATCTAAACGCTCATTGTGGTAGGTACCATTATTCCCATCCCTGTATTCCGGTCTAGTGTTATAAGTATAGTCATTCGTCCTATATTCTTCCTGATTGTACTGTGCTTCAAATCTTCCATGTCTCTTTCTATTGTAAATAACATAAGCCTATCCTTCATTGTGTTCTCGTCTGTCCCGCTCTAACTTCCCCATTTTTCTTTTATAGTTTTTCGACATAACAAAATCAACATCCTGCAGTGTCCTACAGTAAATATTCTTACATTCAGTAACTGTAAATAACAAATCATTACTTATTTCATTTTTAAGCTTGTCAATTTCTTTTTTACAGTATTCCATAGTTTTCACATTGTTATCAATCATTGCCTTCAAAATTGCTAATCCACATTCATTTAATATATTAGAAATAACTTTAAAAACTCAGTGTTCCCAACAGTGTTGTTAGGAAATTTATTAAGCCTTAAACCTTTAGGCACTATTTTTTGTTCTATACATTTAGTTAAATACCAATTGTCCAGAGCTAAATTTTTGTACCTGGTTAATTGGTTTTTGAACATCCTACATTTGTCCTTAAAACTGGTATTCAATGGTGGCCTTCTTTACGCTTCCCCTGTTGCCGATGAAAAAGATTTATCCAGCCATTCGAAGTTCATGTCACTATAAGTGTCCAACAGCCTGGATGTATTCGTAGAATTGTCCCCAGAATGGTGTAACTCTCTCGCCTGTCCACAGGTACTTCCAAGTGGTGCGTTACCCTGCTGTCGTTCACCACCACCAGCCCGACCGGACGTTAATGCTCTATCTTCCCTCAACCCTGATGTCATCATCTGCTTGCCAGCGTTACCTGGGCTACGCTGAGCACATGGAATAATCATGCTCAAATCTGGTAACTCTAATGAATTCTGTGTATTCTGGGTATTCTGCGAGTGGGTTTGAATCACCCGAATTAATTTGCTCAATAAAGATTGACTTTCCATAACCAGGGACTCCTCGTTACCAACCAGTGACAAACTAGTAACCACACTGAGTCAACAACTATTGGCAAAACCAATAAAATAACCCAAGAACAAAAAATGCAACAAACTCCGCTGTATGGTACAATAAAGGTCGTCCGCTACCAAAAATCTCACTGTTTAAATAACCTTCCTTGAGTACTGTGGAAGGTTATTTAAACAATGAGATTTTTGGTAGTGGCTGATTCTGAAGAAGCCTCAGTTAATGAGATGAAAGCGAGCTCAATCTGTATGTTTTTATTTTGTGAATAAAAGTGTATTCATTTACGCTCAGTGTGCCAAATATTTGGAATATATCAGGTGGAGGACAGCCTTTATTGTACCATATTTTAGTGTGTAACCAAAAGAACGAGTTTACCATTTTGTGGTATGCATGCCGACTGTGCTAGGCAAATGTCTGTGTGTATTAAATGTGTGTAGAGAGGGTTGCCAGTGATAATGTATGCTGTAATATCTTTTTTCGTTTGGCAACGTGATGGTGTTCATACATATTTATGTGGTCTGTGATGTTGATTGTGAAAGCAGCTTAATTGCTAATTCTGTAGTCGCATCTTGTGGTTGTGCTGAAGGCTTACTCGGAACATACGTAGATGGTATGTTTGCTAGCCATTTCTCTTTTGTGATGCAGGTTGTGAGCATTTTCATGTTGCACAGAAGAATTCAAGGTTGGTCATTTCACAGATTCATTTGGGTACATCCTGGTTGCCTAACAACAACATACTGCCTTCGAGAGCAACGGTCTTGTCGTCAAACTTTTCCTATTTAAAGGTTTTGTATGTTTTAGGTGGTGAAATGCTTTGAAGTTCTAGGAGGCAACTAAGAATTTTTTTTTTTGTTAGCGGTCCTTTGCGTAAATAGGAGATTTTGGTACTTGACATGTGAGGTAATCTATAGTGAAGATGGTTCTCAACACTGTACCTCATGAATCTTGCCAGGTAACAAATGAGCTAATAAAAATAAAGGTTTCTGCAACTGTTTTAAATGTTAGGGTCGGGAAACTCTCCTTTTTATCAAAAATACTGGGAATGATAAAGATTGTTGACAACTTTCTTGCTCTACCCAGTCAATAATTCTATTTATCAATTGATAAAATAAATAAAATTGTAAATCCTAAAATAAATAGGAGCGACTCATGCTGTTTGTTGAAACTTCCTGCTGCACTGCACCCATACGTGTGCATTACTAGTTGCCAGGCCTTCCGGCAGCCCTGCTTATTTAACAACCTTGCCAGGATTGTTTTTGTTCCTTCAGGTTTGAGACACTGTTTCTTTGGTTCCGTTGATTTTCTTTGTCACTACAGCTTCGTGCTGTGAAGGGGGTGGGGGTGTCCATTGCCATCATCTAAGTATTATCGCTGATTGTACTAAAATGATGAAACTTTTTTTTTTGTTTTAATAAGTTTACTGTTTTAGATAGCAGACTATGTCCTACTGGCTTTGACGGATCCGTTTCAATTTTGCTAGTGCTTCAATGCAGTCACAGTACTCATGTGCAGTTTCTAAATGAATGAGGCAGGTGTAAAAACGCTATCTTAACTACATTAAAAAATGTACTTAAGATTCAGTGGGGTTGAGCGACTGAGTTTACTCCTAACTGATGAAGCTCTAGTGACAGCAGAGAGTATTGTTTATACATCTCTTGGCACACCTATACCTGTCAACTCTTTCTTCTTGATTTTCACAAAATATTTGGATTTTTGCCTCATATTTATTGTCCGCTTCTCAAAGCTGTGGTTTTCTGACAAATCATTGGGAGTAGAGTCAGCAAGCAGGCATTTGAGTTTCACAGTTCATGCCCTTCAGAAAAAATATCATGCTAATGCAAAACCTGCTATTTTATCAATTTTCTAAGTTTGTAAGAGCAGTATATAAAATGTACCCCTATATTTGGATGTCTCCCCCCACATTATTTTAGGATTTTGCTAAGAGTCTGAGGTGGAACAAAGTGGCTTTCACTACTAAGTAGTATAGGATAGCAGCCATAAGTACATAACCTTGTTTAATTAATTTAATTTTACGTGATGCGTCAGAGGACACGCCGATTACGAGAGCTGAATTCCGGCAGGTGGTCTGCCTTCTTACTCAGCTAAGTAATTCTCTGAAAGAGAAAGAAAACAACTCCAATTCAGACACTGGAGTTGCAGGTAACCAAATGCAAGAATTTGGCGTGAACAACACCGGAGTAGACAAAAACGGAGAATTACACACTTCAAATGCTACTGGACATGTTACTGGAACTGTTCCTAAGAGTGGATTATTTTTTCAACAGCAGGGTTCGTCTAAAGTTACCGACAATAACCTGAGAGCATTCAACTTTGGGGCATGGACAAGTAAAACATTTACGTTTCAACCAGGTACTGTTGACAATACTTCGACTATGAACAAAACTGATAATGACTTTTTGCTTTTTAAAGAAAAACTTTACGCATTTAAATCAATGCAGTTAGAAATAGACTATTTGCACGAATGTGTTAGGGTTAGGAGAGTCCCAAAGGGCGTCCATTTAAACAAATTCCCTAACAATGCAATACCAGGTTCACAATTATTTAAAGACATCTCGCTTTTATTTGACAACACAGGTCTCGATATGATCCAAGTTATGATTAACGATTACGAGAAGAAAGTAGATGGACTGTTGCATGAACTTAATGATTTAAATGACACAATTGTTTCTGATTTGCACTTTTTTAGAGTAAAAAAAAGAGTATGACAATGTGTTTTTTGATGTTGACCAACATTGTAATAAAATTATGGACAGAAAGATCAAAAAGTTGGAGAGGGATCTGAATGATTATAAAAATGGGGTTGCCTATCAGTCACTTGCCAAGGGAGGGTGGTTTAACAAACAGATGAACAGTAAGGGTGTTAATAAAAATATTCACAATAGTGACAATGTACCACCCTTGGAGGAACCACCTAGACACAGTGAACGTTTGGCGCAAAAACAAAGTAATAATAACAATATTAACACTCCCAACAACAATCCAAATCAGGTTTTTTTATTTTCCCCAAGGCAGGCAAGGGAACAGGGCTCAGCATCAGAACAATCACACGTGGGGGAGACCACGGAGATGAATGCACCATTAGTTATTCATGACATTGGTACAATTAGACCAGTTACTGATCCCTACACAGTTACAACAAAATTTAATTTCTCTATTTTTAATTTTACCGACATGGTTATTCATGACACACATTTTGAATTGTTTACGAAAGGATTTCATTTTGTTCCAACCAAGCCCTTAGAGATTACTAAAACTATTTTAGAACTAAAATTATTTACGAGACAACTTAACCTAGATGTATGTTTTAAAGGTGTGCCTTTTATAAAAGAACCAGTTAGTCGAGCAAGTACTTTTAACCCACCCCTTCACCCGGTTGTTAAGATTTTTGAAGAACTAGTGGAAATGGATATTAGAAAGTTAGGTAAAACCAATAAGAGAACAGAGAATTTATCTACAAATTGCTTTTCCCTAATAGAACAATTAAGAGAAGAGCAAGTCAGGGTTATGAAACCTGACAAGGGTGGGGGGGGGGGTAGTATTAATGTACAGACACGATTATGAAGATAGTATTCATAATATACTACAAGACACAGAACAATATAGTACCACTCTTTAAATGAAATCAACATAGCATATGCCAAAGTAAAATTTGTATTACATGACTATTTGTTACAAGGAGTGATTAACGAAAAATTGTTTAACTTTTTAATGGTCAGTAAACCACTCACTCCGGTTATGTTTGGTATCCCCAAGGTCCATAAAGGATTGGACCCCCTTAAATTCAGATCCATTGGGGCAGGATCTGGAAGTATTATAGAACCTTTGGGCAAATTTGTAGACATTACACTTAAACAAATGGTTGCATCTTTCAGCCACATTTGTAAGGACTCTTGGGACTTTCTTAGGAACATCAAGAAAGAGTTTTACGACAATACTGATTTCATGGTTACTGTAGATGTTGTGGAGTTGTTCCCCAGTATCCCCCATGATACTGGACTACAGTGGTTCAACGAGGTTTTAATTAAATACTCAGGTTTAAGTACAAATTTAATAAACCTTTTAGTGGATTTTATGGAAATTACTTTACAAAATAATTTTATTTTCTTCAACGGAGAATTTTTCAAACAAAGAAAAGGTGTAGCCATGGGCACACCTTGTGCCTCTGCATATGCAAATATCGTTTTATTTTATTGGGAAAGTAAGTTTATTGTCACATCACCTTGGAAAGAAAACATTATTCACTATCAAAGGTATTTGGACGATATTTGTATTTTGTGGAGAGGCAACAAGGAAAGTCTCCAGGAGTTTTTAACTTACATCAACAATACCACTCATTTTTTAAAGTTTACATTTAATGTTAGTGACCATTCTCTGAACTATTTAGATGTATTGCTTACAAAAAATTCTGAGTTAGAGAGGTTCCAAACATCGGTGTTTAGGAAGAGCACATTTTCAAATGCATTTCTACATTTTTGCAGTGGTCACCCATTTCCACAAAAGAAAGGCATTCTGAAAGGCCAATTTATTAGAGCCTCTAGAATGTGTAACACAGACGAATTGTTTTTTAAGGAAGTTAACATATTAAAGAACTTATTTTTAGAGAGAGGTTACCCTCAGTCCTTGATTGATAAAATGTACCAAGAGGTGTTGAGTAGAAGAAGAGTGGACATATATTCTCCTTTATTAGGTGCATTAACGGATGACACAACATCTGATAACAATTTAACAAATAAACAAGGTAACCGGTTTGACTCACATTCGGCATTTGTGTATACGTTCAATAATGATGCTTCTAGAATAAGAAATATTGTCTTAAAATATTGGCCAGTATTAAGATCAAATGAGGATACCATCAAATGGTTACCTAAGCAACCAACATTTGTTAATGCAAGGAACATGAATCTCAAAACTATTTTTGAAAGACAAAAACAACAACAAAACATACAAAAGGGACAACAATGGGTACCTTTAAATGCAATTCATGCAAACAATGTGCATATATAATGAATACTGATTCTTTCTATATTAAATCAAGAAAGTTCAGGGTTAAATCGGCACTGTACTGTAACTGTGCATCCAAAGGGATAGTCTATTTAGGCGTGTGTCAGGTTTGTGAAAGTTTTTACATTGGCAAAACGGAGAGGACGCTACGTAGAAGGATATACGAGCACCTCTATGACATTCAGAAAAAGAAAGAATCCAATGCCTTTTATAGACACATAACAACATGTCCCGGGATGACTTTAAAATTTTTTGTTTTAGAACAAGTTCCCTTGAATCCTAGAGGTGGGGACTGGGAAGCCACGATTGAATACAAAGAATTAACTTGGCAACTTAGGTTAAATGCAACCAAACCACCTGGTTTAAATGATGCCATAAGTATAAGTAGCCTATTAAAACTGAGACGAGCAAAGCTTTAGAACTATTTCATAATACAAAGCTTGTTATGGGACTGTAGCAAGACATGTTAATCTCACACTTTATAAATTCATGGACCTAGAATCTAGGACTTACATGTGTTGTTTTTAATATACATAGTTATTATTTATTGCACTTAGTGTTACAACAGCTAATATAGGGTGACATATGTTCAGGATTTCATTATCAATATATACTTTATCATATTGTAGTATATATTACATATTTAATATTTATGGTTGCATATCCAGTTATTTATTTATTTACATGACACAAAACCAGTTTTTTGATACTGAGATTTTTATATTAATTTATCTGTTCATACACATTGTATTAATAACATCTTAAATATTTTACAGCTCAGCAAGGTTTATTCACACACATTCTTTATTTGTGCATGACTACATGTTTTAAAACATTTATTTGTACACAGTTTTATTTTTTAACTATTTAAGATATTTTACACACATATGGCTGATTTTATGACCAAAAAGCAATTTTATGGAATGAAATTTCATGTTTACGTTCATTTATTATATCAGATGAGTGGTCTGAATGTATGTTTTTTATTTAAAATTGTTGATGACACTGTGGTAGTTGTATTCACTATATCCATAAAAGCATTACTTTAAGTTACCTTAATCAAAATTAATTAAATACACTAATTGGTTAATTAACTATTGTATTTAAGGGAAACCAAACACCCTGCTGTTTTATCTTAAAAAAACCTGGTATATACACAGGCGAAAGCGGTTAATTGATTTGTTTTTACCTTATTGTGTTGTTCGTTTTGGAAATAAAGCACTTTTTACAGTCTTGGAAGAGTTTATTGGATATCGAAGCTCCTTTGGCACTTTTTTGTTGACTTTTGGGACTTAGTTCGTGTTTTTGTGATTTATTGGACATAACCTTGTTTGCCTATTGACTGTAGTTTTTTTTATGGACTGCTTTACATAGTAGGCAGAAAATAACGGAGTATGCTGCATGCAGGTTTAATTTGTTCAAAATGGTGTTTGCGCCGATGAGGAGGTATCACTGAAGAGAACATCTGCAGGCAGTTGGTAATTGTTTTATTTTTATTCTTTTATCTGACAAGAATCACAAGGTAATCTATAGTACAGATGTTTCTCAACAACTGCACATCGTGAATCTTGCCAGTTAACAAATGAACTAATAAACAAAGGTTCAGGTACCAACTTTCTGCAGATGTTTTTAATGTTGTTAGGTTTGTGAAAATCTCCTTTTTGGAGAAGATAATTCAGTTAGCCTGAAAATAACCTAGCTTGCTGCATTCATGCACTTGAGTTTAATTTGTTCAAAATGCTGTTGTGTGCTGCTGAGGTGTCATGACTCAAAGAATGCAGTCAATCATTATTGCCAAAGATTAGTTAAACTCTCCCTAAACTACATTTTGAATTCAAACTTGTACTTGTGTTAACAGAGTTACAGTGCAGTGTTTTTATTTTTATTGTTTGATTCTGTTTTCTGATACTGCACCGTTTTTAGTTTTCGTTCCGTTATAGAATTGCTAGCACTCACATTTTGGAACAAGCTGTTAAGGTTCTACTCTGCTTTGAGAATGACTTTATTGATTCATTCTTTAACAGTTACTGTACCACATGTGCTATATTAAGTGTGCAATATTTATACTCCAGAGTGCCTGACTATTTACTTTTAATTTTCCTTTGTAATCAGTGCAGTTACCTGCAAAGGTATTTGGTAGTGGTATTAGGTTTTGTAGATTGCATGCTGCTGAAGTTGCTTAAGTAAAAAATACTTATCAATTGAAACATATATGAAAAAGTAACTGAATTTACTTGGCATTCTTGCCATAGCAAAGGAACAGCACTGTGTATCTGAGTAATGCTGGAGACTTAATATACAGCAGCAGTGAACTTTGTAAACTTTCTTAGACTGTAAATTATAAAGATTTTAAGAGTTGCAGGATTGTGTATTGTTTGGCAAATGGATTAACTGCATCAGGGTGTGAATCTCTTGTACATCTGCATGCTAATATTTAACAAAGTTTAGATTTTTTAAAACTATACTACATTAACTAAAATCTTTTTTGTTGCAAAAGGTTCAAAAAAAGTGAATCAATATTTTACATTCAGAGTTATTTATTTTACATTTGTTGACCAGGTTAGTTTGACTGAGTTTAGTGACCCATTTTCAGCACAGACCCGGGCAGAAAAGCACTTCTACATTTCGCTGGATGATTGCTGGAGTGGGACCATCTCCTTTCAGCTTGGGCTTGTACCTTGCTGTTCAACAAACTCTTTTGTGCTTCATGTTTATCTTGCTCTTTATCTTGCTCTGTCTTTAAATTTTCTTCAAACAAATGTAGGGATCATTGTAAACGCAAAGTCTTTCATGATAGTCTTGTTTTGAGAGAGGTTTAGTTGACAATAGACTTTTGTCTGTTTAAAACAAAGTACCAACTGCAAGGACACTGCATGTGAGGAGAGTACAGTGGTAGTAAGAGTTCATAGCCTCTAGAACAAACATGTTATTCATCCTCACTAGCCTTCTTAAGAGGAACCTGGAAGACTGGCTGGGAAACAGAAAATACACCTCCGGGGTCCCACCTGTGTCCCTGCTGGACAGGGAAAACATGTGCCGACTGTGGGAACATGGGGTGAAATTCTTGGCTAGGCTTAAGGGCCTCCTGGCCAATAGCCCAGTATCATCCCATAATTGAGTCACTTCATTGGTATCTTAACTGACTTAAACCACAAAAACTGGAACTTAGACTGAGAACAAGAGGTACAAATTTTAGTGTAAACAATTAATTTTCCGCTTTCGTCATAAGACTCCATCAGAAAACTATACATTCAACTATAAAAAAAACCTAATAATTTTCTTTTTTCAGTTTTGGAGCAGGGAACACATCACATAAGGGGTGGGTATTTTAAACCCTGACAAAGCACTAGGGTTGAACGATGTAGTTAACATCAAATGTTTCTTACAGAACCGTACAGTTCACTTGAATAGTATGTCTAACAGTTGAGTTTGTGATGTCATTTAATTGTGAGATGACGATGTATTTATTGGTTCATAGACATTTTTAAACTGAAAAAAGAAGTTATGTCTTACCATAACGTTCCATCTGTGTTGTAGATCTTTTGTTTATTCATTACAGCTAGGACCTCGGTTCCATCCTCGGAACCGATACAGCCGTTTTGCAGCTCGCACAAGCCAAAAACTCTCAGTTAAGAACCTACCCACAATGCCCCTCTCCTAGACACTCCAGATCGAGTTTGCCTGCCCTAGATAGAAGATGAGATGTAGCAACAGGAAAAAAGGTAGGAGGCTCTGTCTGAGCAAATACCCTAAAATTGAGTTCTTAAAGTCCACCAGGAATCCAGGCAGGGAGAAGGAGGGCGGGAAGTAATGAATGAACAAAAGATCTACAACACAGATGGAACATTATGATAAGACATAACTTCTTTACCTGATGTTGTAAATCTTTTGTTCATACATTACAGCTAGGACCGAGTCCCCAGCTACTTGAGTCCAGGGTGGCCCTAAGAAAGGATATTCCTGAGCACCACAGAACCAAAAGATGCTCGTCCCCTGAGGCCAAATCCAATCTGTAATGAGATATGAAGGTATGAGGTCTTGCCCAAGTCGCTGCTGCGCATATATCATCCATAGAGGCTCTGGAATGAAAAGCTACAGAAGTAGCTATAGATCTGGTAGAATGAGCCTTTATTCTGGAAGGTAAGGGTAGCTTATTCTGTTGATAGATAAAGGTAATGACATTTCTAAGCCAAGAGGATAAAGTCACTTTGGAAACAGGTTTACCCAATCTGGGTCCTGCAAAGGCCACAAACAATTGGTTTGTTTTCCTGAAAGATTTAGTCCTGTCCAAATAACAACAAAACTGCATCCAGGGTGTGCAAAAGGTACTCTCCTCTATTAGAATGCCTTGGGAAGAAAACCGGCAGGTCAAGAGATTGGTTAATGGAAAAGCCGGAAATGACCTTGGTTAATGGAAAAGCCGGAAACGACCTTGGGCAAGAAAGAAGTGGCAGTATGAAGGGACACCCTATCCGTGTAGAAAATCAAGTAAGGACTCTTGACACACAAGGCCTGCAGCTCAGAAACTCTTCTGTCAGAGGTGAGTGCTACTAGAAGTATGGTTTTCCATCAAAAATTTCAAATCACATGAATCAAAGGGCTCAAAAGGAGAGCCTGTGAGAGACTGAAGCGCCAGAGTCAAGTCACAGGGTTCTAAGGAAGGCTTGACCAGAGGTTTAACATATAATACTCCCTTCAAAAAGGCCTTGCATAGGCGGTGTGACATAATTGAAGAGTTATCAGGACCATTATGAAAACTGGCGATAGCTGCTAAATGTACAGTGATAATTGAAGCTGAGGCTCCTGCATGTAGAAGAGTCGTCAGATATTGTAGAATATTCTGAATAGGCATAGAGAAAGGGTCTAAGTTCTGGTCTTTGGCCCTAATAGTGAACCTAGTCCATTTACTAGAATAAACCTTTCTAGTGGAAGGTTTGTGTGAGGCCAGAAGAATTTCACAAACAGGAGATGGGATGTCAGGCAGCCTGGCAATCACTGGAAGTGGAGGAAGCAAGCTGTGAGCTTGAGACTGTGCAAGTTCGGATGAATCAATCCCTTAGTATGAGAAAATAGGTCCTGGGAATGATCCAGGATCCACAGACTGTGAATCAGAAGAGGCCACAGAAACAGTAACAAGACTTGACGTGGCCAGTAGGGAGCAATGAGGATCACTTTGCTTTTCAACCTCTGAGCTTTCTGGAGAAATTTTGGAATGAGGGGAAACAGGGGAAAGGCATACAGAAGACCCGGAGGCCAATCGTGCGTTAGAGCATCCCTCAGTGGTTCCCCCTGAGGGGGGAATCAAGGCAAAGTAGCTCCTGCATTTGTAGTTCAGAGGGGAAGCGAACAGGCCGCAGCAAGGCTTGCCCCAAAGTTGGAAGATCCGATCTGCTATTACAGGGTTGAGGGACCACTCATGAGGCATCAGAATGTTCCTGCTCAGATTGTCCGCAATAAGGTTGGAACTCCCGGGAAATGTGCGTTGCTATAAGAAAGCGACTGGACGCTATTGCCCAGTGCCAAATCCTCATGGCTTCCCGACACAGGGGGTAAGATCTGGTTCCGCCTTGTTTGTTGATATACCAGATGACTGACATGTTGTCTGACTGAACTGCAATGGTCCCCTAGGGTAGGGATGCATGGAACGCTTGCAACGCTAAGAGAACTGCCCTCAGTTCCAGGACATTTATGTGCAAGTTGGCATCGATGGGGGGTCCAGGTGCCTTGGACAGTCTTTCCCTGAAAATGCCCCCCCCCAACAGTGAAGCGTCCGTGGTCACCGTGGCCGTGGGTTGGGGAAGACAGAATGGTCGACACCAAAGATTCTTTTGTGGCTCCATCCACCATAGCATTTCTTCCTTGCAATGGTTTGTAAGGCGTATCATGTGGTTGAGTGGGTGAGTTAACAACGACCATTGTGCAGAAAGGAGCCACTGCAGCATTCTCATGTGCAGTCTCACCAGTGGTACTAAAGTAATGGCAGCTGCCATGAAGCCCAAGAGTTGCAGTACAAAATGTGCTGGTACAAATGTGTGAGGAAGAAGGTCTTGAATGTGGCATCATATTTTTAAAAGCTTGTGAGGGGGGAAGAGAAGCTTGACAGGATGTTGTGTTGAAGACCGCACCAATAAATCCAAGTGTCTTCGTTGGGGACATCTGAGATTTGTCTTTGTTGATTGTAATCCCCAAGCAGAGAGCAAGACCTTGAGTGTAAGAGAGGCTGCGGACTAGGAGATTCCTGGTCTGGGTGGTAAGGAGCCAGTCATCTAAATAGAGAAACACCTGGAATCCTTGTAGTCGAAGATGGGCTACCACAACTGCCATACATTTAGTGAACACTCAGGGGGGCTGCCAAGAGACAGAATGGCAGTGCCCTGAACTGGCAGTGATTGGCTCCCAGCCGGAAGCAGAGAAACCTCTTGGAGTGGTGATCCATCTGTATGTGGCAGTACACATCCTATAGGTCTATAGAGCGTATCCAATTGTCCCTCCCTAGGAAAGGAAGAATGGACTGTACTGTGACCTTCTGGAATTTTTGAGGTTTGATAAATTTGTTCAGTAGGCTGAGATCCAGGATTGGTCTCCAGTCCCCTGTCTTTTTTGGCACTAAAAACAACCTTGAGTAAAACCTGGATCCTGTCTGTTCTGGTGGGACTGGTTGGATAACTCTTTTTCTTAGCAGTTTTTCTATTTCTAAGGCTGCTAATTCCCTCTGATTGGGTGGTACATCGGGGATTCGTTTGACGGGTCTGGGAGTTAGGACGAATGGTATTTGGTAGCCTCTGGATATTATTCTCTGCACCCAAACATAGTTAGTAATAAGATGCCAGGCTGGTAGATGCAGAGAAAAACGACCCTCGACTGCTTCCAGAGGAAAGCAATTGGGCCGCTGCTCAGGAGCACTGGTAGAGTCTGCCGGAGAAAGAATCTCTGACTCCCTGGTTATGCGGACCACCTCTACCCCGAAGGAGGTGTCTTCCATATGAGTTGCCCCCTCTGCCCCAGGAGGACTGTTCACCACGAATGTCACGAAAGGAGCCTTGGGATTTCTTGAACCATATCTTTCCTCCCTTCTGGTTCCTGGAGTAGGACCTTTGGGGGTTGGAAAAGTGTACACCCACAGCAGACAAGGTCTTTCCGTCTTTCTCACTACGTGCATGTGCGTCTCATACCTTGGGTCTGAAAAGTGCAGATTCATTGACAGGTGCATTGATGAAGGAAGATTTACAGAGATCTGCGAAGTCACACAATTGCATCCAAGCATTACATCTCATGACAACACCAGATGTGGCAGCTCGAGCTGCCCCCTCGGTTGTGTGAGATATCAAATGCATCAAGGAGTTTGAGATGGATTCAAGGGTAGCTAGCTGCAAGGCTACAGTGTCACATACCTCTTCAGGCAGTACCCCCACCAAAGAGGAAGACATTTCAGAAATTAGGTCTTTCTGGAGTCAAGTAAAGTGTGCCAGATAATTCAGCAACCAAATGGCGAAGGTCACTGATGCATAGGTCCACTTCCCTAATCTATCCATGGTCCGGGACTCCTTGTTTGGAGGATGGACAATGGAACTATCTTCTGCCAGTTCCCTCTTAGTGGCCACTGCCACAACCATACGATCAACTGTCAGCTGCTTGGACCAATGTGGATGGTCTTCAGGTGTAGATAAAATTTTGTCCAGCCTCTGGGGGAACAGGTTCTACATTGTCCGGGGCATTTCAGGCACGCTGCACATATAGTTTAACAAGATCATCTGCTGGTGGGATCACCCAAGAAGTAGATGACAGGGCACAAAAGGCCTGAAGAAACACAGATTCCTCAGAAGAAGGGTTAGAGGACTTCCATTCCCCCCACTGTTTGAGGATTTTGAGAATGTCTTCGAATGAAACATTGTCTAGGGGAGAGCGTGGGGACCCTTCTCCCTCATCACAATCAGTGTCTTCTATGGGGAGTCAAGGTACTTCCTCTTGCACTATTTCTTCCGGGGTGGCTCTCCAGTGGGATCTTTTGAGGAGGACTCTGGAGAAGGGGTTCCCTTCACAGGGGGTTCTTGTGACTCCCGTGCCCAGGGACCTGACATAGCTGGTTGGGACAGGAGCATGCTAGAGGAGGTTTCTGATACTGGTGTCCTAGGTGCTGGCTGTGAGCCTTAGGAATGAAGGGCCCTTTACATCACCTGTACAGCAGGCCCACTTGAGCCCACCTCCAATTGAGGGGTTCCGAGAGAAGTGGAAGTCGTTGGAGCAGTGGACACAGATGGTGCCAGCGAGAAAATAGGCGCCGGGTTAGGTACCAAGGTACAACGGTCCAAGTACTGCTCCAAGAAAGAATCGGCTTCATCGTAGCTGAGGCAGCAAGGGTGGTCAGTGCTGACAGGGGAGACACTGTTGTCAGAGCCGAGACATTATGTACAGAAGAGGGCATTGGTACCAGGAACAGGGAGGATGCTGGAGGAGAATAAGCAGGGGAAGATGAGGTAAAGGATTCCGAACCAGGAGGGACAGATCTAGCTGGAATGGGCAATCCCCTGCCAAAAGCTGATCCTCAATCCATACTAGGTCTAGTTCAGAAAAATTTCTAGTGGATCTAAAGGAGGCTGCTGAAGGGGAATCAGGTCTTTCTAGAAAGGGACTAAACCCCTGCCCCAAGTAAGGGTCGTAAGTTGGAGAATATCTTGTCCTTGGCAGGTATTCGAAATTTGGACCTGATGGAGCCGAAGAAACTGTCAGCACCATGGCCGGGGATGGTACCAAGGCATGTACAGTCATCAGAGCCCATGGAGCCAAGGAAACTGTCGGCACGGTGGACGGGGATGGTGCCGAGATATGTACAGTCATCAGAGCCCATGGAGCTGAGGAGACTGTCGGCACCGTGGACGGTGATGGTGCCGAGGCATGTATAGTCATCGGAGCCAATGTGGGAACCAAGGATGGCACTGAAGTCAGTGGTGTCGTGTTGGAACCGAAAAAGGAATGAATACCATGGTCAGCACCGAGGGAGAGGACAAAGATCCTGATGCCGAGGAGGTCTGCGCCTAGGGTGCTGGTGAAGCACGGAGCCGACTCGGTTCCGTAACTGACGGGGATGCAGGAATCGAGTGACTCCGTTTTTCCTTATATTTTTTGGTCTTAGGAGGGGATGAGACCTCCGACCCAGATACAGCCTCCAAGAAGGGTGCCCTGAGTAACCCTTTTAAAATAAGTTTATTCTTACCTTCTGCTAGGGTCCGATTACTAAAACTAGCACAAATGTCAAAATCAGCTTGAATATGATCCACGCCCAAACAGTATACACATGTGTATACTGAGTTAGGCATCTTACGTCCACACTTGTCACACTGTTTAAAACCCAACTTAGCTTTGTCGGACATGGTAAGGAAAACAATGCTATCCTATAGAAAGAGCAAGACAAAACTATATATATATATATATATTAATAATAATAATAGTAACAAAAAAATCTTTAAAATATAAAGATAAAATAATAAAATACCAGTGATGTTTGGTAAGGAATACCACTAGTAAAAAGGGAAGACCTGTCAAAGACAGGAGAGTGGGACAGTAACAAAAAGGGTAAAAAAAAATTAAATTACTATGGAAAAGGATAGGAAATAGGCCTAGGTTATAGGCAACAGTGAAAAAAGGCTACCTTGACTAAAAATTTAGTAATTTAGAAGAAAAAAACTGTCATAAAAATCAACAATTTACTACTTAGCTTTGAGAGAAATGGCTAACACGTCTGACTAGGAACCCGGCAAACGAGATCTGGAGAATCTAGGAAAGGGGCATTGTGGGTAGGTTCTTAGCTGAGTTTCTGGCTTGTGTGAGCTGGAAAACGGACGTATCGGTTCCGAGGATGGAACCGAGGTCCTAGCTGTAATGTATGAACAAATGATTTACAACATCAGATGGATCAGAGTTTCTCATAACATTTCATTTTATTTTTAATTTTATTTTTATATGTGTATTTCTATATACATGTATGTATATTTTTATATGTATTTTCATATGTACTTTTGCACATTTTTTATGCCTTGTGGTTGATGTTTAGCACATTTAATGAAATGCATAGCCATATAAACTTAAAGCTGTTGAATACAATCTGGCTATAAGACATGATATAGTAGATGTTCTATGGCTAATATATATCTAAATGCATAAATTACTTGATTGAAGCTGCATCCAGAGTTTAATAGGATGATTAATTAATTAATTGCTTTTAAGTGTTTCTAATGAATGTGTTGTTAGAGTATATATAAGAAGTAGTAGTGAACTGTTTTTGTAAGATCTGAAGAAGCGTGCTTGTTGGCACGCGAAAGCGCTTATCTTTGTGTCAAGAATAATAAATTTTATTTTTATTGCATCTCATCGTGGTGGCCCTATCTTGTTCGTTATATATATTGCTGTTTCTTTCTTGATTTGGACCTTTGGGCAACATTTATACCTCTTTACTACTACATCGTTTTATCTTTTTATTGGTATTATAGTGGCCACATGACAGATATTCAGTCACTAGAATTGGTCTATAATCCCATCAGAATGGATTTGAACATGAAATGAAACAACATTTTTGAACAACGGAATAATCCACTCCTGAATTTGGAATTGGAACACTCGATACCGCCTATTACAGATACAGTGGATAACTTGAATGAGTTTAATAACCTCTTGAGAGAACTTGAGAATGATCTATATAAATTACAAAGACTGATATGGCAACACAGACATATGGAAGCTAGTATGCACTTTCATATAATCCCACGTGGGATGCGAGTGCTTTGCATGCCTACATATGGCGATAGCCATCCTGAACTCTTAAAAAGATGGCAACAACTCAATATAGAACTTGGCAACAGCTACATGAAATTACTTATTGATTATTTTTCCCCACTAGAGAATGAACTGAACAAGAAAGTAGAGGCTTTGAACAAAGTTCTACGCTTGCGTTTTAAAGGGGAAATGTTCGAGGCTAAACTAGATAACATGTATATGAATGTTTCCATGCATAGTGACAAATTGCAGCAGACAAAACACCGTAAACTGCAACGTGACTACAAGGACTTCATTTCAGATCATGTATTTGTTTGGCCTAAGAATAACAATAATAATAATAATAATAATAATAATTCTAATAGCTATGCCTATGCCAATGCTGTTTCACAATCTATCCATACTGTTTCTGCCGATGATAACATGAACAGTAGATCTCTAGTTGATGGTGTTGCGGCTTTAAATGAAATATTTCAACGAGTGACACTATACGTGAAGAACGTTTGCCCGACATGTCATTGAGTGGTGCTTTTGAACTAGCAACTCCTTTAATGACGGATACTCCTCCACCTAACCAGTAGGCTTTATTAAATCATGCGAGTGGCAATATCTCGGGAGCCAGGCCAAAGACAATATCAATGGGCATAGAACGTTTTTACCCTACCCGATGAAAATATGCACAGTGGCCAGAACGAGGTCCAGCAGTCGAGGACGTCGGAAAAGGAAATTCTCAGGTGGGAATCCTGAAACCAGACGCCGTACAAGGAACTGAACTTTTTGGTTTTTAACTTTTCCAGTTATGAGCTAACTTCAACAGACATATCACTATTGAACAAAGGTTTGTCCTTTATTCCATCTCAAGGTAGTGATTTGAGTAGTTTACTCACTGACTTGAGAATGTTTGGGCGCTCTGTTGCGCTAAAATTGGATGTTTAAAGATGATTGTCATGTTGTTTCGAGTGATGTTAATAGATTAAAACGCAAAAGTTCTTTTGTTCCCAGTTTACCGACACATATCGAATGCTTTATTAAGATGTGCGAAAGAGATTTTTATGAGTATTTTTCTACACAGACACATAGATGCTTGTATTTTAATTTAAAGCACAGAAGACCAAGCATCTCTATCTTTTTTTCAGAAAAATGCTGATTTATCTATCAAACAAGCAGATAAGGATGGGGAGATAGTGTTATTTAATACAAGTGACTAAGATGAAGCCATGTTGGAGATGTTACAAGACACTAACACATATATTAATATTGATTATATATATATCATTGAAAAACTCATCAGCTTAAATGTTAACCCATACATCACAAGATGGGTTGCAAACTGGCTGAGTGACAGAACCCACAGGGTCAGAGTTGCTGGCGCCATGTCAGACTCAAAGCCTGTCACAAGTGGTGTCCCACAGGGCTCAGTCCTGGGCCCACTCTTGTTTGGCATCTACTTTTCCGAAGTACAAGCAAACACAGGAGGGTTATGGCTGACAAAGTTTGCAGATGACTGCAAACTGGGCGCCATAGTAGAAAACACATCTGACACAGATATCCTTCAGAAGGGTCTCACAGAAACGGATAACTGGTGCCAGAGCCATGGCCTAAAGTTAAATGCCAAAAAATGCATAGTCATACCCTTCGGGAAAAACAAGGTTACCCCTAACTACCAAATAGGTGGCAATCCACTGAGCACAGAAGAAGTTATCAGGGACCTGGGGACCCAGGTCGATAGTAGTCTGTCATTCGACACCCATGTAGCTAAAGTAGTTAGGAAGACCTTCTATATTGCCCACCTTATCATGAAGGGATTCTCATCTAGATCAAGGGAGGTCATAGTCTCCCTTTACTCATCACTCATCAGACCAATGATTGAGTACAATGCCCCATTCAGAATGTATCTGACCCGACACTTGCAGCAGCTGGAGAGGCCACAAAAGTTCCTCACCAAAAGGATAAAGGGTCTCAAAAATCTGTCCTATGCTGTCCGACTGAAAGAACTCCAGCTCTATTCAGTCGCCACACCTGCTCAGAGGTGACCTTTGCCTAACATACAAGGCCATGTCAAACCCAGATTTGATGAATATGCTTCACCTCAAAAAATCTAGATCCATCAGAGCCACAAGGGCGGGAGACTTAAACCTCGACACGACTATTAACAGGACGTGCTGGAGGGATAGATTCATCACCCAAAGACTCCCTATGCTGTGGAACAAAATCCCGGTATATGTGAGGCAGAGCACCTCGCTGGCCTTGTTCAAGAGAAATCTTGACCAATGGATGGGAGATCGCAGATATACCCCAGGGATTACCTCAGTGTCACTGCTCGACAGAGGCACAGCAAAATAATGGGTATAGTTCCCCATACTAAAGGGGTGGCGTAAGCCACAAAATGATGGGCTAGGCTTGTAAATGCCCTCGGGCAGATAGTCTAGTATGAACCTATGAACATTATAAAAATATTTTGAAACGAATATATGATTTATATGATCTTCTTATGTGCAGACAGGTTGATCAGGAACTATATGCC